>NC_083771.1:5028928-5173928 GCF_963514075.1 Conger conger
TACACATCTCTATGGAAAAAGAGTGGCTGGCTACACATTCCAGTCCAGAGCATTGTGCCTTTTTCCAAATACATGCACTGTGAGAGAGATTAAGAGAACACTCAACAAGCTCAGATTTTGCACCAATTACGTCAATTGCGTCAACATGTTTCTTGAGCAAATACCAAATCAAGGCTCAAATAGTCAGGATGACTGTCTCCCCAAAGACTGGAACATGGAAATAGTGTTCGACGGTCAGTTCTGTTCCTCTGTTGGAATCTTTCGAAGAGGAAAACACTCTATTTCAGCCATTAAAATCAGCTTCTATGGTTACAGGCACTCAATTCCAGTAAAAAAAATCTGTAGTCCGATTCACTTTCAAGGATTTATATTTCCATTTTAAAAACATATCCCACACGGACACACGTCTATAATTTCTGGTATCCTCACACATGCTGATTCTGCTTTTCTGAGCATTCTAAATAAACAAAAAAACCAGGAGTGCGCTACAATTAACTTCAAGCAACCAGGTGTACATAAACAAATGAATAAATAATGGATACTTCAGCACTGAACAGGAGCTGCTGTTCTGCTGGGAAAATGCTCCTTATCTGTGATGTCTCCTAATTGCGAGATGACACACGCACTCACTGCCTTTTGTTTCTGAAGGCAGCTGCACAGCTTGAGCATACTCTGTGGTGATTTGAGTGTTTCTATGAGGTGAGAGAGGCCCCCGCTCTCTCTCTTAATGAAAGGCCATGTTTCTGCTCAGGAGGCTAACAAGCCTGCGGCTGACCGCTGTAGAATAGCCCCGGATCCCCAAAGCCAGGGCTTATTTCCTTCAAACCCCTCCACACTCATAACACACAACCCACGCTCAGGCCAATGTCCACAGGTCTGGGAAATGCAAACTGCGACAGTGGCAAGACAGAAAAATAAAAAGCGGAGAACAGTTGGCAGTAGGGGCTAAGGTATTAGCCCAATAACAAAAAGAGATGCTGACGAAAAAGATTAAGCATAACTGAGGGATGAAGAGTGCAAAAAAGTATTAGCTGGATTGCAGGGGAAAGCAGTTTTACAACATCTCTTAAAAATGATGACCCACTCAGAATCGGCGAGGGAACAACTGCTGGATCCAAGTCAAACATGCCAAAAGCTACCAAACCAGCGTAAGACAGGAGAAGTGGAAAATATTGCCCCGTCTTTCTTTTCTCATTTTCATTTTAAAAGGCGTTTGCACTGGCCGAACGGACCGGCGACAGGGGGTCCGGACGAAAACAAACCACCGGCATGTCGAGCAGAAGACCAGGGCCCGGTCATGTTCTCCACAATAAAACCCAGCAGCCATGACTGCTGTTCCCACACTTCTCCCGGTCTCGTCCATATTTTTCCCTTTTGGGCTGATGACTAGAGGCTGACCTCATTTCACGACATGGTTTGCACTGTGCAGCTCAGGGCCAGGGCTGTCTGGAAGTCAACGCTCGCTGTGGAGGCCTGTGGGGTCAGCCGTGGTTACCGTTTCGCCAAAGAGGCTACCGACACAAAAGGGGGGGGGGGACTTCCTGATGCAGAGATCTTCTGCAGGAACCAGAAACGCTTGGGCATTATCTCTCAGTAAATACTGCAATGTTATGCCACAGGCCTCTGAATTTGGACACCTGGGTATCTAAGGTATGTAAAGTGTGCAAACTGTGGGTGGCGTCCAGATTATTGTAAACTTATTCTCATTTAACAGGGCAATGCAGCAGTACACCGAGCAGACTGTAGGACCTGTCAGCGGCCAGCAGGGGGGCTGCTATTGTTCTGATCCTGTTTGGCTGATCTCTCTGAGCGTCTGCCCCACTGACCGATTTTTAGAGCACGCGGTGTGCGTCTCAAACTGCAGGGAGTTCACCAATAGCGGGTGACCCCTGTTTGTCCTTTTCTTGCAGGAAGCATGAGTAGATGAGAAATTGATACAAGAAAGCTGCTCTCGTTTAACCGCCGTCAACCTCCCGAACAGGCGGGGAGAATTTATTTTACGAGCATCAGGTTAAGTGGGGGGAAATGCGTCTGCAGCCTTTGAAGTATCCGTTTCTGCCTCGTCTTCCAAAACCGTAATAGCTTGGAGCCCCCAATGCCACAAACCCAAAGCCCTGGCAAAAGCCTTTGGTCAGAAGAATCCCGCAGCACAGTTACAGTAATGTTGAATTCCAGTGCCTTCCGCTGATGTGAACGGAGAACCACAACGCCGAACGTGACAGGCAATGTTGGATCCCATTACATAATGACTTTTCTGAGTAGTTCAGCAGGGCAACCATCTGTTTTCACACTGGGCATGAACATGCATGCATAGCAGATGTACTGCTATGCAAAAGCAATCCTTTGGTTGAACCTTATGCACCAAAAAGGACAATGAAAGCAATTAATGCTGGAGAACTTGCAGAGGAGATTTACACCTATGATCCACTTTTCATTCTCTCCTCTGGCCACAGAACATGTATGGACTAACTCAATGGTCAAGTGCCAGAAGTAGCTTAGCAGGAATAGTTTCTCTGAGCATTTTTCCACCTGCTTTTAATCTGTCTCTGTTTTTTTCATCCACACACCCTTAATGAAAAACATGTGGGCAGTGCAACTGCCAGGTAATTTTGGCGTAATATTTTACAGTGTTTTAGGAGTAATTCAGCACTGTGACTGTAAAACCAAGTAAAGCCAGAATTGTTCTACGACATTAATCCAAGCACACTTATCATATACTGTATACATTATGTTTACTTATACAATAATGCAAAACACAGTTCAGTTATGTGCTGGATTAATATTTCTTAATTGACTCCAAATACATGTTTTGTACAAAAAAGAACAGGAAAGTAAAAGTTTTTCATATTTTTTCTCTTCCATTTGCTAAATCTTTTCAAGGCACTGCTCTTGTACTAAAATATTTCTGCACCTGAGTAAAGATCCTCCTTAGCGTTCCTGTCTGAGCAGCAGAGCTTCACACACATACAGAGTCAGGGCAGGATGGCCCCCTTTCAGGATGTGGCTCTGGCTCTGAGATGAACGGGTTTGGAGCGGAGCGAGCCCAGCTGAACCTTTCTCAATCGCTGGAAGAACCGGCAGTTTCCTGTTCAAACTGACATCAGCGACTGGACCTCACCGCTCAGAAAAAACCCCCAAAAACGCCTGACCCAGTTCACAGAGATATACGAGAACTGGAGTGCAGCGGAGTTTGGCGGGGCGCTGCTCCAGTGGAACCATGTAATGAAAAGCAAAAACGCTGGCAGGGTGACAGCTCCGAGAGCCGATCAATAACGAAGCGGGCAGCAATCAGGCTGCGCTCCCCCGAGCGGGGCTCAGACGGCCCCTGAACACGCCCAGCGGGACAGACGGCCGCGCTTATGTAACAGCAGAAAAAGTGAACAAGCAAGCCGAAAGCTTCTCCTCCACACATTCTTTCGGGAGAAATAGCCAGGGCTGATGTCATTATCTTTCGAGAGGAACGCGGACCAGCCATTCCTGCGGTCCGAGTGCCTACACCACCACGTCAGGTAGGGGAGCCGCGTCTAAGCGCTCTGAGGCTCCTCTCCAACTGTGGGGAGGGGCAGTCTGAGAGGAGGATGCTTCTGGTCTCCCTTTTCCCCCAAAACCTGTCCTCTTGATGACCAGAGGGATTCCACAGGAGAAAACCTTTCCATGCTGTGTGTTTGACCTTTGCCTACAATTTACTTTTTAACACGTTCCACATTCTGAGGGAAGGTATGCAGAGGTGAAGTAGCAGAGTGGAGCTGGGGTCAGCTTGGGCTACCGGCCTTTTGTACCATGTATTCATTTTAACATTAAAATTACTCCTATGTGAATGTCTTAAATGTACAGTTATATATTTTTGTTTCATGTACAAACAGCACTGTTTTTAATGAACACCTACCAATCGACCAGATTGCCCAAGTAATCCAGGAGGACCCATAAGCCCGTTGTCTCCCTGGAATGACAGAAATAAACATAAATAAACAAATGGGCATTATTAGATACACTAATCATGCAGACAGCTGATACATACTGATATACTCAGATTAGGAAGATTGTATAAGGTACACGGTTTTAGTGTAAAATGTCTTCTTTAAAGATTGTCCAGGTGTACGATTGGCACAACTACATTCTGTTTACTGTGTCTACAATATGTTATTTGGAAGCTTAGGTGTGACCCTCAACATAAATATTACATTTATATAAGATATATGTATTCAGGTGGTGCTTCATTACCGAATGAAGGTACTGCTGTTAAGATTATTTTGTGTGAGTGAGACCCATAGAGACATGTGGTCAGGCACGTGGTCCAAGTTCTCTCTGTCTCACACAGAGTGTATTAAACCCGTAAATTAGAAGTGTCTGACTGAGTATTGAGCTGGAAGTTCTCTGACTCGGTTCACTGGAGGTGCACAGGACAGAATGGGACAGGTGAGTAATTCAGGTTTGCATGTGATCCAAAGATAATAGAAGGAAAGCAGAAATGAGTTACTCACTTTCTCTCCGTTTGGTGCTACTCCAGGTGAAAGCCCGGGGTCTCCTTTTCGTCCCTGAAAAAAACACACATACACTCAGTGAGCACTTTATTAGGTCATTATTAGACTTATTTTTGGTCTTCTGCTGCTGCAGCCGATTCACTTAGTTCAGAGACGCTCCTCTTCCTCACATACATACTTCAGTTTGAACGTTTACTGACATTATCCTGTAACTAAACGCAGCCAACACCAATCAACAGGTGCAAGCTCCCCGTGTCTGCCAACATCACACAACATTTATATCACAGTATTATGTGCTCAGCAAGTTTGTTTATCTACCATATAATTATTTACAGTTGTGCCTAAAGAAAGGAAGGTGGCTCAGAAACCAAACTGCCGTGTTGTTTACTCTAAGAAGCAGGCCGCCCTGTCGATCCTCCATGACTGGGCTTACAGTAAGCTCCTAAAATGACATCTGGAAACACCTGGCAAATTCTTTTCCCTTTTCAGGCTGTGGAACGGTGTCCTTGTCCTTGAATTCAGTCCTTGATTGTCCCTTCTGTGCAACTCCAAGCTGAATGAGACCTATACAATGCACTTTGGAAATGCCTATCCCTAATTATTTTTCAGTAATTCTTAAATGACTCCAGCAAAAAAACTTCACAAGCCTTTGCAGTCTTCAAGTCATACAAATGCAATTACAATTCCTGGCAGTAAAAATCCTGCCTTTTCCTGTTGAAGTAAACAATAAGGGGGTTGGCACATCAAAGCGCAGCGTAGGAAATGAAACCTGGAGAGCGGATTTCTTCGAGCACCCCCACGGTCTACAACTTTCCCTCACTCAAGCCTGATGAAAGCCGTGAATTAGGAATGGGGCCAAAAACCGAACGCCTCAGAGAAGTTCTCGACACCTGCCTCAAAGACCCCTTTCAATAAACACCTACACAAAACGGAACATTAAAAGCCACACTCAACCTTAATAGTTGAACTTAAAATGAATGGTGCTGAACTAAATTGATGGATACAACACATTTATTTAAGTAAATTATTGGTCATATAATTCTGTTGTGCACAATATCCACCAAAAAAATAAAGACCATTTGAAGCTCCCAAGAGCTCCTTAGAAATGTTGGTGACTTATTTCTCAGTTGTAAAGTAGATTAATTATCATTAATTAATTATTATTTTTAACAGTAAAGCTTCCATAGGTCCAAACTATTTGTTTTGTATCAATATATAAAAGCTTTTGTTTAAATATCTGCCCATGTCTGTATGGATAAAATATGTGTGCACTGTAAATAAAATATATTTTCATTAAATATTAAAAATATTAAATATATTCCTTGACACCCCCCTCTTTTTCTTTCTTAAATAAAGTAGCGTGCCTATTGGACATTTATGTTGTACATTGTTAATTAAACAGTAGAGAAGACTGTTGTCACTCAATCAGCATTTCTGGGGTTCAGGAGAAATCTCACGGTTTGTAAGCTAAGGAATGCTCACAGGACCCTAAGAGACACAGGGACATTTAAATAGTTTACTATTTAAAGAAGAAGGAGAAATTTCGGGAACTCTTAACCTTCTCCTGTGCTCTGGGGGGGGGGGGATGGGCCGACACAATTCTATTTTTACAGCTGGAGTCCGGAGCCCACAGAAATCTCGCTCTGGCACAGTCAGTCTGCACTGGCGTTGAGTTATAAACACAAGGCCTCTCTCTATTTCCTATCTGATGTTCATTTACATGAAGTGTGAAGAAAAGGCTTCACAGGGAAGCTTTAAACTGGAGGTGGGCCTCCTCGCTCGTGGTTTTAATCTAACGCCAGCATCGTACTTTCATGCCTTGCAAAGAGAGAGGGCCCTCATAGTGCGTAGGGCTGAAAGACTCCGGGACCTCAGCTGGCACTGAGAAACTTCTGAAATGCTGCGTATTAAAGGCGAATGAGGGAATGAGAAACACGAAAAAGGCTAGGGAAATGCAATCAGGCTTTTGCGAGGACCCAGGAGAAAACAATTCCAGCCTACGCTGAGTGCAGGCGAGCACCGCAGGATTACATGCAGCTGTGATGAGACCCATGTTGCATCATTCCTCTAATTATTTTGTCTCTTATTTAATTGCGGTGAACTCAAAGTGTTTACTTAATCAAGTCTGTACTGTGGCAGCGTTGCAGACTGTATACTGAGGCAGGGATCCGAGTTGGCACGGTAACCCTCAGCCACATTGCGCAATTAGTTTCGGGCGCATAGCCATATACAAAATAATATACAAAATAAAGGCATTAAATAAAGGCTTATACAATATAAAGGCATTATTATTATTATTCAATACCAAAATCTGGATACAACCCAGCAATAAGCATTATAGTAACCCCTCCTGCTGATTGAATCCAGCTGACTGCACACATTTTGGATGGTGATCATTCGAATGCTTGCCCTACTGACTGAGGAGGACAATGGGACAGGCCAACAATGAATGAATTGTGTAGAAAACTATGCTATAATGGAAAAAAAGCCCAACAAAAGGTCAAACAAGTAACTGTATCGATCTCCCTCTTTCTCTCACTGTCTCTCTCACACACTCTCTCACTCTCACACTCTCTCACACGCTCTCTCTCATGCACGCACGTACACACACGCGCACTCACACACAGTTAGAAGCATCTTTATTTCTTCATCATAGTGTTCCAACTTCGGATCCCTTTCCTATGAATGGCAATAAATCACATTTATGTATTCAGTGTGTTTTATTATTCTGTCCAAAAACAGGTGTCTCTCCCATCTAAAGACACAGCTGGAATATGTACCAGTTCTGCTCAGCCACTTCAGGCATCTGCACAAAGCATTACAAGAGAAAGATTGAGCGTCGTTCGGCTTGGCCGTGACTGAAATTAAGTTCTGCACAATCCAGGGTGAATAGGAGAACACCAGGAACGAAGAGAGCTGGTCAGTTGTTCGATATGGGTTTCATAGAGTCTGTCTTAGTACTTATCTAAGAGTTCTGTTTTGAAAGGGGTTTATTGGGGTGTGAAACGCCAGGATGATACGCGCTGGGTTGTTTACTGCTCCACTGCAGCCTCTCCAGAAAATAGGAATGACAGAAGTATGCTGACAGTGAAGATTACCCAGTGCACCATTTCTATAGGCTATCATGCCTGCCAATATGTGTTATTGTTACCGATGCCTGACAACACTTGAAGCTCAGGTTCACTTGAACAGGGCGTATTGTATGTCTGAAATAGTGATTCCATTTTTACAGTTGTTTTAAAGGATTTGTGTCATAGACTGAATGATATTGTGTCAGCCAATGAGAGCCCACTCATAGCCTGCAGAGAGACGGAGGGCCTGGTTTGAATGAAGACTGTAAAGCACAGCTCATCAGCCTGAGAACTGGGCTTATGGGTAATGTTTTTTAATCAGTTTGAAGCTGATATTGACACAGCTAGGACACGGGTAGGTGCTATGTGTCCAAATGATGTCCTGTCTATATTTCAGTTTCTTAATTTGAGTCAATTAAACTGTATCTCTTCAACTTCTTATCATTCCAGCCCCCGCATTTCAACAATGTCCTGATTATCAGTTTGGTATAACACATCATCATCATCCTAACTTCCTATTCTCATGTACATTTCTTCCAAAAGCTTTGACTGCATAATAAGTATTTGGACAGTCAACAATAACAGTAAATCTTTAGTATCAGTGACGATGTTTTGAGATGCCTTTGACGTTTTGTGTCAATCGACCTTCCCAGAGCTCAGGACTGACTGCCACAGGCAATACAGGCAGTAAGCACAATGTGTCTGTACATACCTTGGGCCCTGGTGGACCGGATCGGCCTGGATTTCCATGCGGACCAGGAGCACCCTGCAACACAACACAGGAAGCGATGGATTATTGATGGTTTAAGGTACAGAAAACAGGTTATGATGTTGGTGAGAGAATCTCTTACAACATATTGAAAATCAAATCAAAGAAATCCTCGGTAAGAGGGATTACAGGTCGGTCACCAGCGACCGTAGTTAAAACAGAGAACAGCTACAGCGGGTTAAGTGTTGGGAACTTTGTTCCACTACGTTCTGAGTACTGAGGCATTGTTGAGGCTTCAGTGTTTGAGAGCAGACATGATTCTTATACATCTTCATCAGTACGAGAGGAAAAGACGACCGCTCTTGACAGGAAAGAAAGACAAGTCCTAAGGCTCAGATTTACTCAGATTACTTCCCCTGGCTGTGTTTCTGAAAGCAGTATGGAAAATTCTAGCAGGAAGCAGCAAACTCCGCAACAGCCACCATAGGACTCCAGCCTTACGCATAAACAACAAAATACGGTTTCGGGCAGCTCCGACCCAACAAGAACCTATTTTTAACCAGAACCATACTTGCAGAACTAAAACATTTTTATACGGGGATTTGCATTGGATAGTACTGGCCATTTCTTTAGCCTCTTTCTCTGAAAACAGGACCAAATTTCAAAAAGAAAAGGGGAAGCAGGCCAGCTGGTGGGCCCCTGTGCATCTCCCTCGGTTCTGCTGCGACTCGTGAGGGGGATCTGGAGAGCGTCAAACCCCACGCCGCTCCGACACCCTGCCGTCCGTACGCCGGTCTGGCTCTGTGTACCGTGTGGAGACTGGCCCTCTGTTTGAGTTATGGCATATGGATGTGATTTTCCTCTTCCCCTCACATTCTCCGGCCTCCTGCCTTCCCAGCAGCCCTGTGAGGCCCACACAGTGGCTTCTTTCGCCCAGCTCCGCAGCCCCAGGCAGAGGGGTACCTTGTTGGGGTCCACAGGGTTCAGAGTGTGGTGCAGTTGCTGTGCATGTGGGTGTTCTGTCTGGAAATGGGGAATGGGGAACCAAGCCCCCTGACACTGAATTTCTTTTCTTTTTTACAGAAGGAATAAGGACTTGAAAAATAAATTAACCTGCTTTCTGCTTTTGAGGAAGATGGGAGATTAGGCTATGAATGTCTGGGGGAAAGTACTGTAGGCGTAATACTTCGAAGCAATAGAAAAAAACCGGGAAAATAGATGTGCCTATTGTTCATGCCATGGACAGCAACATGTGTACATGCTCGGATCTAATCACATGCACAAGTGTGAGCATATGCTAGTGAAAATAGATGTGCCCCCTGGAGTATGTCAACGTGCTGTTGTTCGTGGCATGAACGTTCCACAGAAGACACAGCATCCATTGTTCCTCTCTTCCATATGCCACAACCTACAGTGAACACAGTTCTTTCCTGATTGGACTTGCAGGCATCAATCCTCTTGATATTGAACACATGGGAACAGTTACCAGAAGCTCATCTACAGATTTCCTTCCCTTTGTCCAACCATTCTGTGCATTTCACTCCATTAGCATGGGTTAGATATTAAACACATGGCAATAGTTAGCCAGGAAGAAGAAGAAAAAAGATATGGCAGTAAGCCTATTCAATTCCATACCAGCGCATTATCCGAAATGGCTACAAACATCGGCAATGAATAAAATGTGTCAAAACAATTACGTTGCCCGAATATTTGGGGGGGAAGCTTCACAGAGAGTGTCTGGGTGAGTCATGTGATCTACCTTTCTGGGGCTCTGGACTGTCGAGCGCTGTTACTCTTACACGCTCAAGACACCATTTGGTACGCTTTAAACTGGTGACCCACGGAGACCGCCGTCACCTGTAGTCCCTCTCTGGATCCTGGCCGGGCCGTGACCTCGGTCTTCCTGCCCTGAGTCTGTCTCGCTGCGGCCGGGCCCCCCCCGTACAGTCTCAGGTGAAAGGGCACCCGGATTATTGAGGAAAGGCTTGTGCCTGACTTTACGGCGTCATCTGCGAATTTAACGGGGGGTAGGCACGGTGCATGTCACTGTCCTGGGTCAGTGACTCATGGCAGGTCACTTGCACCCTTACGGAACGCCCTTCACACAGTCTTTACCCAGCCCGGACTTCAGCCCGCTCCCTTAATCATCCAGTGAGCGGCTATTAGATCTATCAGATGTGCACAGGAGGTCAGCGGGGGGAGGAAATGCCTGGGAATTAATGAGAATAAACTGTGATTCTGGGCCAGCGCTGCAGAAAGGAGATCCTGTTAATCTAGACAGATACAGCACACGCTGTCCAGCGGGGTCGTGCGGAGGACTTGGGGGATAAAAACGAGGACAGCTTTAAACAACAGAAGAAGATAAACTATGAACAATGCGGTCTGATGCCTAAAGAAGCACATTCTCCAGTGGGGGCCCACAGGTGCTAGGCAGGGCTAAGGCCAGGGTGGGACTTCCCCTAGCCCAGGGTAGGGCTAAGAGCTGGAGGAAGCGGAGACGCGGAACTGGTTAACCACAGTCTCTGTACAGCACGCCAAGGCAGCAACCACGGGTGCTTACAGCCCATTCTAGTTGCCCACACAGGCTCCAAAACCAGACACATTATGGCAGTACTGTATGTACTGTAGTTTCTGCTGCTGCTTATAATTATCCCATGTTCTGCATCTCCTCAGCATGGAAACAACACATCTTTCTTTTAATGAAGCCATTTCACGCAGCGACCCCCCCGCTCCCCCCACCACCACTAAACAAAAGCCTGGGTGTCACTGATAAAAGCTGGTGTGTCCCTTGCAGTCACTCAACCTTCTGGATTATGTTTACAGACGGCTTGAATGAGCCAATAGCTCTAGCAAATTACAACTTCCTCCAGACGACGGCAGTAAGGTTTGAGTGCTGTGTGCGCGCACGACTTCACAGCCACACCTAATTACAGGGCAGGGAGGATCCTAAACAGGATTATAATTTTCCCTGCATGCTATTTCAAAATTAGAAATAAGTGCAAAATGCCTCCCCCCAAAGTAACCAGCATCTGATGATCTATCGCTGCTAGTGTGCACAGACTTGCGTTTCAGTAATCGCTCTCAAACCCTGTACATGTTGCAGTTCCAAGTATTTAGGAACAGAATCCTTTTCACCAAAATATAATATCCTGTTGTGTTATTCTATGCGCTTCTATAAGGATTACAGATGTTTTTATGGATTTAAAAGCATAGCCTAGGAGATCAGATGGGAACTTCAGATTTTTTAAATTTTTATATTCAAAACACATTGCTAATGTTCAATCAAACATTAGACATGTAATCGAATGACAATGAATTGGCTAGATGATTCCCCAGTGGATGAGATCCATATATGGTTTGATTTGATACCTATGTAGGCAATTAATTCCTATTATACAAGAATAATTGGTTGCTTCAGTCTTAAAGGTATAGGTGTCTAGATCTGTGGCACCTGCTCTACCAGCTCGACCTCCTGCTACACCAGTCTCAGTCTCTGCACTGAAATAGCCCAAAACGTGGTCATCCTGCCTGTCTTCAGACAGAGTACAGCCCAAATCCTGTCACCTCATTTATTCAGAGGGCTTCAGGTGTTCCAATGGACTAAACGTTTCAAGAGACTTTTCTCCTGAAAACCAGGTAAAGAACATAAGCTGCTTTCTGAGCTCCGAAACCTGCAGACACATTTAGATTACATATGTACATTTCAAGTGTACAAGTGCTATGTTATATAACATGCAGTAAAAAGGCATTTTACAAAGTATTTATATTAGTTTTACTGGTCTTAATTCAAACTGTTCTGAGCATTTTTTAAATAAATTATTTTCACTATGCAGTATCATATGTATTAAACTGTATAATACATCTACTGTCTTTCATTAAAGGCTGTATTAAAACAAGCTAGGTTTTATTCACTGGTATTATGTTAAATATTAAATGTGCCAATAAATTACAGACGCATTTCCTTTCCAAAAATGCAGCTTTCTATTCATTTCATCATGCCCGGCTATATTAAAAATCCTCCTGTGAGCATAAAATTGCTTAAAATTGATTCTCGGATGCTATTCATACAAATGGGTTGCACAGAAACATCTATGGATATTATTCAAGGACCCTTTAAGAGCACAAAACCAAGGCTTTCTCTTGGAAAAATATACTTAAATGATTCTTTAAAACGTGTTTATTTCTGGACAAGATCCATGCTGTCATCGCCCGTCTGTACATACACATAAATTCAGTAGTATTTGTGGCACAGACTCATTCTGTTCAATAGATTAAATCGCAGAGTCAACATCAGGAAGGTTCTGAAAATCTCATTACCATTTATAGCTTCGTATGAAATCCTGTGCATTCAGCCCACAGACCCTGCACGCAAATATACTGATTTACCCACAGGACCCACTTATTCTGTACACACTGTACAGTATGTTTTCATGGTTCTGTTTACATGAAGTCTTTTATTTTACTCTCATGGTTTGCGGTTTATCATCTTCCTACTCATAGGCTGTTCAGATGTACAGTAGTGTTACTACACCGTGCGTACCACTAAAACTGTCAAATATAAACAAGCTGGGTGGCCATATTGGAACAGTCTTAAAACACGCCTAGCATTATTACAAGGTTATTCAATTTAATTTAATTTAATGGATATTCTCAAAATTGCATCAAATGGACCATTGCACGTATACCCATTTTTACCCGTACCTACGCTCTCTGCCTCCGGGTACTCCTACACACTTGTCATAGGCGACGAGTCCCACCCCAGTCTAAGAGTCCCTCCACCCAGTTAATTACAGACCAGCGTAAGAGAAACAAAGGCCTGGCCCCAAGGCAGGACGCATGCATGCCCATTACCACAGTCATTACCATCACCAAAACTCACAATCCCAGAACACAACATCCGCCCGAGTTCATATTTAAGACTTCTCTAATGATCTGCTTGCCATAAACAGGCTGTCTGCGAAAAAGCCTGCCACGTTTCTGTCCAAGAGGACCTTAAAAAGAGCCTACAAAACCCTCTGATATTCCAACTGCATGAAGGTCCAGCCAAAGTCTAAGAAAGAGAAGAGCCCTGGTGGTTACCTCAGGACCAGGCGAGATTTATGACCACTCACCATTGTTACTCTCTACTCCAAATAGAACGACAGAATCCAGACATGGACACAGTAGTGTTCACAACTTTTATACCCTCCAAGTTATTTTCCATTGGAGATGGCTTTCACAACTCAAGTGATTAATATAGTGCCCACACGAAAGTATGACTGCAACAATTCCATTACTAAAGGCTGAAAACTGTTCAGAGCTGACAGATCGAATGGATAAGTAACATATGTGCATCTTAAGACGTCCAATAAGACTGACAAAAATATTCCATATATTAAAAAAATCATAATCTTTTTATGCCCTTGTAGGCCTACAGCATATGAAATTTGAAATGATTGAATGTACGCAAAGAGATTTACAAAGGCAAGACAATGTCCGCCATATGTCTAATATCAGACACATATATCAACTTTAGGAACCTTTTTATCGTGGCCAAGGCAGATCAATAGCTCTGATTCCACGAGCGCTCGAATTCTTCCAGCACTCCCAGTGAAATACTGAACGGAGGGGTCTCCAGCAGACACAAAGCCCCCTTTGATCTGGGCTCCTGACGCCGACCTTTCAGACTGCAGCCTGGCCCATTTCTCCGGCTGAAGGCTGCTGGATTTAGTGCCGGGGCGGACGACCACGCTGGCCCCCGCGCTGACCTGACACCTCCTCGTCAGGAGGAGTGAGCGGGGCGTGTGGGGGTTCGCCCACTCTGACGCCCCGCGCCGGCTCCTCGGCCGGGGCGAGCGCGAAGGGGACGGCCGGGCGAGCGCCTTGTGTCCTCTCCGTGCGTTGACGACGGTTGCTAAGCTGCATCTCGCACCCACGTGCGGCGGCTTATGGGGGGGTCAAAGGTCACGCCAGCCACATGAATGAATGTCGAGAGCGGGGTTCGACTGGCTGCGGTTGTGTGAAAATCTCACGGGTGTCAGAAACCCCTGCTTTGTCATTATCCCACACGTCCCCATGCCTTATAAAACTGCACTCAGAGCCTGCTCAGTGTCAGTGTGCTAAAGAACAGAAAGGCAAACACACCGGGCCTGTTGTATGTGCTCACGCTGGTGCTAGATCACTGCAGAAAAGCAGGGATAATGCAACTCCATTATTTCATCAATGGCGTGCCAACTGCTGCATGTGTGCCCACTTCTGCTCTCGTATGTCTAAGCTGTCTAGACTGTTACATATAATAATATAGCTTTAAAATCAGTAATACACACACCACACCAAGCCCCCGAGATAAACCACTGCTTTATTCTGTTCACTTATGAATATACTTATATTAAAATAAATAAAATATAAAAAATATAAAAATTATATGAATAGAAGAAAACATAAGAATATTTATTATATGTATATATATATATAATAAATTGTACCTTGTGCACAACAATTAACATTTCATTCTAGAAGATTGTGACAACATTTCATTGAGTGTAAAAATAAATCTTGGTTTGTGGTTGGACCAGAAAAGGAGGCCAAGACCCCTGTGTGAACTGAGCTCCACTCGGGCCAGACGCATGAAAGCTGCAGACTCTCCACAGTCACACTGCAGTTATGGGACATTTGATAGCGCACTTGATCTGAATCCCATTCCACGGTCCCACAGCAAAAACGTTAAAAGCTGCTCGCTTTTGCTCCATCTAATAAAACACATCCATAAAACGGAGACTATACTAACAGAACACTTTGTTCCAACTGGCTCTGACATATATACCTCTGGCGATAAAAAAAAGGTTTCACGTGTTGTATTGTTGACAGGACAAGTTATAGGGTGGCTTCATGTATTGTGCTATTGAAGTCCAGAGACGGAACTGCTGCTTTTTATTTACTTCCCTTTTGTACAGGCATCTGTTCGGCACGCAGCAAACATAGCTGTGGGTGTCGGGTCTGTTGTGAGGGATACGCTTTGTGTGATCCCCATGGACGTTTCTGTGTCGGTTCAGGCCTTTTGTACACCCACCAGAGATCCGAAATGTGTTTCGCTGACCCTAAATCATGTCAGTGTCAACTAGTTGCCCTCCCCCCCACACTGTCTTGTTTTGATCGTCAGCGTTGCGCCCTTCCACAGCGCATAGGTTCCTTTACACGTGTGCGCCTTCTCCTTCTGACAGAGGTGGTCTCTGCGGCGGGGAAGCGTTAATGGGCTGTCTGCTCGACGACGGAGCCACACAACCCGGAGAGAGAGAGAGAGAGAGACACAGACTGGGGGCCAAACCCTCAGGTCCTCAGCCACAGGGAAGAGAAATTGCCGGTGACAGTTTGTAATATCCAGGATCCGTCTGAATTATACTGACGTGCGCTACAGTCGTCTATATATGGATTTAGGGAGCTTGTGAGCTCACTTCAGGTTTTAAATGCCTTTGATTAGACTCACACAAAGACCCCTTTCTTCAGTTAAAGAGATTGGTTTCCCTCAGCCCACCTCTCTGGGGCTCCCAGACAGGGCTGTTGCTCCCCCCCGACCCCCGCCCACCCCCCTTTCTGCCACACACACACACACATACGCACACTGACGGGGTTAAAAGAAAGAAAGCAATGAAGATTCCTTTTAAATCTCTCGCCTGTATTCTCTGTATTCTGCTACTACTACTAGTAGTAATAATAACTTTATTTACATAGCACCTTTCAAGCACAGAGCACAATGTGCTTTGAAGATTGCTAGCGGTTGTCTTCCCTTGAGATATACGGAAATGGAATTAACTCAATCCAGACTCGATCTCTCCTCACAGTACTGGAGGAGAGATCTCTTTAATCCCCTCTCAGCAACTGATACAGGTGTGGGGTATGCTCCCTCTGGATATGTGCGCTGTATTATTCATTATCTGCCACATTGTAACACCTGAAACCCCCGCAGGTCAGCAGCAATAACGAAAAGATTCAGCATTTGTGCATAACATCATGAATTAACCAAACAGGAATTTACCACGCTCGTCCATCATCTGGTGACAAACCAAAGAACAACAAAGCCTGTTGTAGCAACATCAAACTAAATCCTAATCATAGTGAGTAGAAATAGGATAAAAAGGTCCATGAGTCAACTGTTGTGTTTATAATGTTTTTTTGTTTGGTGTAATGTGTAATGGGGTGCTATTGGTGTAATGAGGCGATTTAAGACTGAACATGTGGATATTTCCCCCAGGAATGGCAGTTTAATATGCTGAGAGACTTTTCTTCGGGCTCCCCAGAGCGTTATTATCGTGTGTTTGTTCGCTCCGCAGCTTTCTGTGTGTACCTCGTCAGCCACCAGCCGAACTGGGTTTCCAGCAGCACGGAAAGAAAACAAACACAGGGAGGCTAATGCCTGGCAATCCCAGAATCCCGTTCTGCGCGCCTCGAGCACGTCCTATCACAGTGGCGCTAATGCCGTTGTCTTTACGTAGCGCTCTTAAAAGGGCCGTGTCTGTTCAGGGCTGGGGGGACGTCAGGGACAGGACGGCGGATAAATGAGGTGGACAGAAAGCATACAGGGCGTGATGAAGGAAAACCCGTCAGGCACAATGTGAGACAGACTCACCCGAGGACCCCTCTTCCCTGGCAGTCCCGGCTTCCCTGGTGGTCCGGGAGGGCCCTGAAGAAAAGAGAGAGACGCAGAGCACCGCTGTGAGTAAAAACACTGACCGCTCACCGGCAGACTGACGATGCAGCTCTTTCTGAACCACGCTGCACACCGTACAATCCCACGGTCACCGCGCAAAACCCAAACACGGACGGGCGAGTCGCTGGGGGTCCTCGTTTGGATCAACAGTTCCAGCTCATTCCATATCAATGCTTCACGAGGATGTTTGTTTTGTCACCCACCTCTCTCCATTACAATCCTCCTTCCCCCTCCACTTTACCTCCTCCTTTGGGTCAACACTGCGCTACCAGGCCGGCCACCCATTACATCACATACACGTTTATCACCCACATCATTCAGGACCACCTTATTGAGTTCAGGCTGGCTGAACCGTTCATGTAAACCTGGATGCTTTGTTTTTCATTCCATAAGGATTGTTTTCTTCTTTCATAACAGAGCAGCAATATGTTTACATAAAGTTCTGTGGGTTTTTCCATTTTCAAATAGAGCTATCCTTTACAGCACCTGAGGTAGTCCACCTTTAAGGCAGTGAGGAGAGACTTATTTGTCTTTAAAGCACATAAATATTCTTACATGTGTGTTCTTCCCGCGTTGTGCAACAGCTCACCTGACTGACAGTGAGGATACAACATCACATCCACACTGGTCTTAAGGTGACTGTAGAAGTGTTCACATATCTGTGTCTGTCATTGCTTCCTGCTTATAACAAAATTATTATTATTATTTTTTACCTTGAACTATCGTACACAAATACTGCACAATTCATGTCAGTGTGATATTCCAGTAGATGCTGGCAGTGTGATATTCCAGTTGATGCTGGCAGTGTGATGTGTGGTGCAGTTGATGCTGGCAGTGTGCTATTCCAGTTGATGCTGGAAGTGTGATATTCCAGTTGATGCTGGAAGTGTGATATTCCAGTTGATGCTGGCAGTGTGATGTGTGGTGCAGTTGATGCAGGCAGTGTGATATTCCAGTTGAAGCTGGCAGTGTGATATTCCAGTTGATGCTGGCAGTGTGATATTCCAGTTGATGCTGGCAGTGTGATATTCCAGTTGATGCTGGCAGTGTGATGTGTGGTGCAGTTGATGCTGGCAGTGTGATATTCCAGTTGATGCTGGCAGTGTGATGTGCGTGCAGTATCCTCAAACTGGTCCTGGCTAGATAAGAAGAGGGCCCCTGGCATCCACATATTGGAACCACTGTACAAACAGGAGTAGTGTTCTATCTCTCTCTCCCTCTCTCTCTCTCTCTCTCTTTCCCCCCCTCCCTCTCTCCTTCTCTCCCTCTCCCTTTCTCTCCCTCTCTCTCTCCTTCTCTTTCTCCCTCCCTCTCTCTCTTTCTACCACAGGCTGTGGTCTGACGTTATGCCATGGAATTTAAGGGCACAGGAGAGATAGCCGCACCCTTTTTTGAGTTGCACATGCAGACCGGCCCTCTGCAGGCACACACACACACACACACACACACACACATATAATATACACACACTCACACAAACCAACAGCTGCACATCTTCATGGGACACTGCCCACGCAATAGCCCCCCCCCCCCCAATCCCCCATCCGCGATTCACTGGGAAAGGAGGAGAGCAGCACCTCTATGGAGAGAGAGGAAGAGGAGGAGGAGGGAGCTCACAGCGAAGAATGTGAACCAGCTGTCTCCCTCTATAGGACTGAAGCCGTACCACTAATGCCTGGCTGTCCAGACATGTCTTCATCAGCTAGTTAGGGAGCAGAATCTCACCACATCCGATACTGTATTCGCACCAAAATGACAATAATATATCAATTTTCCACTTTGAGCGTCATCCCTGATGAGAAGCAGAGCTGGGGAACATAGCTGGGTGTCATTTGGTTGTTGGACAAGAGAATGAGGGGAAACAGACTCTGGCCTCTGTATAAAGACTGTTTAAAATTCTTCTCACACACTTAGTATTTGTTCCAGAGTATTGTGGTGATGAGTTCGCTAGTTGCTCTTTACGGGGGCCTTGGCACCTACTGGCAGATAGTCGTTTGGCCCATGAAGCTCATCGATCGATGGAGCAGTCACGGAAACACCGATGTGCATTAACAAGTATTAATTACATTATTAAGCAGTATTAAGCACATTAACAAGACACAGACATGGAACATCCACCGATGTGCATTATGCACATTAACAAGACACAGACATGGAACATCCACCGATGTGCATTATGCACATTAACAAGACAGACATGGAACATCCACCGATGTGCATTATGCACATTAACAAGACAGACATGGAACATCCACCGATGTGCATTATGCACATTAACAAGACACAGACATGGAACATCCAACAAGGGGTCACCATCGCCTAAGGAACCTTTAGACAATATCCACTTGAACAATATTCTCTTTGCCAAACACTTCTCTGTACTGGCCCGTTGTGACTGCCGGGCTTTCACAGAGAAATTAAATTAACTAACACGGTCCTTAAGATAGCAAAACCCTAGCTCACCTCAGACACTCCACAGCTGTGTCTGCAATGACAGAAAAAGACTTTGCTACAGCTTGAAAACCACAAATAGTTCTGACACAGATATAAATATATCCAGCAAGCAATGTTTTGATTAATTTTGTTCTTCAGCAATAACTTAACTGGCCATTTATGATTTATGGATTTATAGTTTATTAAACCCACATGATAAGCATTAATACTGCGATTACTGTAAAATAAATACGGAAACATAAGTGACCGTATCAATGTTGTTCCTGGAAGGTTCATTTGGTGAATTGTCTCTGTGATTAATGTCTCCTGCCAACTGTCTGATGACACATGTTCCGGCAACATCTTCCCACACCTGTACTGCAATCCAGTGCTGTGCTGAGTCAGACACAGGCAACAGCTTATCTCTCCAGTAATGTCCGGGGCATTCCGGGTGAGTGCGTGACGTCTTTAAATAGGGCTCAGTATGTGTGGTACCTTTTCCACTTGTGTCCACACCTCAACCCCCCCTCCCTCACCCCCTCACTGCCATTTCAGCAGGTTTGACCAGCTGCCAGCCCGTTCTGCACAGTAGGCGCCCTAGTGACTGTCACCAAGCCCATGTTTGTACCAACTGCCTGTGCTCGTCACATTAACAGGGTATTTAACCCTTTTAAAACAAACCATTTTGTGGAGCCTACCCGGTTGTATTTGCATAGCGTGAATGCTAGCAACATCAGATGCTCCTGTTGACCGTGGTCAGCATCGCCATTCTTCCCAATGGTCAGGCTCACAATTTACTTCCATTCATTTACTGGATGGGACCTAGTTTTAAAGCACAAACTAACTATGGAGGATATTAGATTAATGTAGTATTTTCTTCGTAATCAAATGAATCAGTCCCATTTAGCTGATAAGCTATTTTCAGGTTCAGGTTAGCTATGAATAGGAATGATAAGATTAGCAACTGTGTGGAAATACAGCAGTATTCATTTCAATGCATGTGGCCATGTGAATCCGTGATAGTGCACAACAATATATCACATAAATTAACAAAACTCTTTTGCAGGATCTTGTTTTTCTTTTATGAGGCAATTAAACATTGACAATAAATCTGACAGCAAAACAAACAGATAACTTTTGACCTTGGTACTCACACTTACAGATTTATTGTTCTCTATAGTTAGTTTGTGCTTTAAAGTATTCATTTTGGAGAGGTCCCAAAAGTGAATGGGAATTAATTGTGAGCCTAACAACCAGGAGGAATGTAGATGCTGACAACGGCCAACAAGAGCATCTGATGGCATCTGACGTTGCTAGCATTCACGCTATACAAATACGATGGGGTAGGCTCCAGAAAATGTTCATAAAAATGTGAAATATCCCTTTAAAGACTCTCACCATTTCTCACACATTGACACAACTTCTAGGGGCATACATTAGACATCCATACAGAAATGTGAAGAGGTAAATGGTTCAAAGCCAAGACAGACAATATATTTTCACTTTTAAATGGTGTGTGAGAGTGGGGGGGATAGATGGCCGGTTTCAAACATATGTAATGTCCAGAAGCATGTTTAGACCAGGGTATTTATTTTCTGTTAAGCTAAAGGACAGGGCTTAGGGGTGACCTGGTCCCCCCTGTTGATTCAAACTGGGGGCCTAAGCTGAATAGGCAGAGTAGGGGTCTGTTCATCTGAAGTGTTCCCACAATAGACCATTGTGCTGCACGACACAGAAGTCAAGCCCCAGACCCCTTTAAGTACATTTTTATTTGGCTTCTCAGAACAATAAATTACCGTCCCTCTTTCTGAAAGAGACAAACGGGCCAGACGTCTTTGAAAACACTCCAACAAGAAAATCAACCAATACATTTTTTAAGGGAAGACTCTCAAAGAAGCTTACCGAGTATTTTAAAGTGGCATGCGCTGTCGCCTTGTCGTGTCCTGCGTTCTCCTGTTCCCTGTCCCTCTGCTGTGCTCTGCCTGTGTGTGTGTGTGTGTGTGTGTGTGTGTGTGTTTATACGAGCTCTGTCATGAGGGAAAGTGGCGACAGGCCTCGTAGCCTGCACGGCCCTCTCTTCGGGCCCCCCACGGTGCTACGTGGCACATTTCCCCCTCACAGGAAGAAAGGTTCCTATTGAGGCAGGAGCAGATAACCCCGGGAGGGAGCACGGGGCTTGCGGGAGCAGGGGGTTCCAGTGTGTTTATTTACATAAAATATGCTTGCCTGGGCCACAGGACTGAACGACATCTGTTTGTTTCTGGTGTTGTGCATGGCTGCAAACACAGGAAGCCAAACGGAGCGGGACAATGTTCAAGCAGAATGTTCAGACACTCCTCCCAGGTGAAGTAAACCACCGTTAAATAGCTTGACTGAGCAGCGTTCGAATTCTGACCTTCGGTCGGTGAGAAACACGTGTAACAGCAAAAGCTTTAGAGGCAATGCGCGCCAATGAGGCGGTCTCTGCCTCCTCGATACTAAAAACAGTCTCCACTGCTACCTCATTACTGAACCTACCCGTCACTAGGGAGGTGTACCGAGAGCCGGTATTTTTTGGTACCGGTTGCTAATTGGTCGGTACCAGAGTACTGCTAAAGATTCTGGACAAACGATACTGTTTTCGGTATTTTTTAAGAGTCTACCTAACCGTCGCGTAATTATGACACTGCCGCCGTCGACAGGTTATGACGCAGCGCCCCGTTGTTTTCTCTAGTAGTCAATAGGTCGGCCGTAAGAGCAAAGCGCTCCAAGGTATGGGCACACTTCATCAAACTCAATGAATCCTGGGCTCAATGCAATATATGCAAGAAAGTAGTTGCGTCAAAGGGGGGTAACACCAGCAACATCATGAAACACTTGCAGTCTACCCATAGCATAAAGCTGAAGGAGTGCGGCGTGCTTGACTGCCTAAACAACGCCTCTAAAGTTAGCAACCCGGCAGACGCTAACAACACCGTGCCCTCCTCCGTGCAGGCAGACTCCGACAGTGCTTCTTCATCAAGTCATGGTGAGTGTATGAATCATTAAAGGGGAAGATCTGCACATGCACATGTTGACTTGCTAAGGGCTTAATAGGCAGGTGCTGTAACTTGTTTAATGATGTTGCTGGTGTTACCCCCCTTGTGGTAATAAAAAACGATTGAATCTTTTACCATCTTGTAACGTCTTTATTTTATACACTAAATTACACGCCGTCGCATCGATAAGCGTATTGATAAATACCGGCACCGATAAGGAGTATCGGTATTGGTATCGGTATCAATAAAATCCTAACGATACACATCCCTACCCGTCACTGAACACAGTCACCGCTACCTCATTACTGAACCTACCCGTCACTGAACACAGTCACTGCTACCTCATTACTGAACCTACCCGTCACTGAACACAGTCACTGCTACCTCATTACTGAACCTACCCGTCACTGAACACAGTCACTGCTACCTCATTACTGAACCTACCCGTCACTGAACACAGTCACTGCTACCTCATTACTGAACCTACCCGTCACTGAACACAGTCACTGCTACCTCATTACTGAACCTGCCCGTCACTGAACACAGTCACTGCTACGTTATTACTGAACCTACCCGTCACTGAACACAGTCACTGCTACCTCATTACTGAACCTGCCCGTCACTGAACACAGTCACTGCTACGTTATTACTGAACCTACCCGTCACTGAACACAGTCACTGCTACCTCATTACTGAACCTACCCGTCACTGAACACAGTCACTGCTACCTCATTACTGAACCTACCCGTCACTGAACACAGTCACTGCTACCTCACTACTGAACCTACCCGTCACTGAACACAGTCACTGCTACCTCACTACTGAACCTACCCGTCACTGAACACAGTCTGCAGCACCTCCTCGTTACTCTGCACAGTCTGCAGCACCTCCTCATTACTCTGCACAGTCTGCAGCACCTCCTCATTACTCTGCACAGTCTGCAGCACCTCCTCATTACTCTGCACAGTCTGCAGCACCTCCTCATTACTCTGCACAGTCTGCAGCACCTCCTCATTACTCTGCACAGTCTGCAGCACCTCCTCATTACTCTGCACAGTCTGCAGCACCTCCTCATTACTCTGCACAGTCTGCAGCACCTCCTCATTACTCTGCACAGTCTGCAGCACCTCCTCATTACTCGACACAGTCTGCAGCACCTCCTCATTACTCTGCACAGTCTCGGTCAACTCCGAGCAGTCGTTGCCCTCCTATTACCAAACACAGTCATGGTCTCCATTAATGAGCACAATCACTGATCGCTGTCTCCTGATTACAGACCACAGTCTGCGCCTCCATGGCAAACCCATTTTCCACTGGGGCTCCGAGAGCATGATGTCAGCAACATGGAAACCAAACCGCCTCAGGTAGGGATGAGGTAGGCCATTTCCCCGCCGTGGAAACATAAGCAGAAAGCCTGACTTCAACTGCTCTCTACCCTCAAGTATGATCTAATGACGCTGGTTTTACTGTAATCATGAAGAATAACACAGGCCCAGCACGGCATTCCTCGACAAGCTTTCCGCTCGCTCTGCCCAACGCAATTTGGTGCACAGTTGGTGGCATCGGACCGTCACTCAAGCACACTTTCCACCTCGCTGGCTGCACAGCTGACGGTCCACGGCTGGAGGTGCCACCCACAGCCACACGGCGACCTCACCGCAATGTCCTCTGTGGGACGCGCCGGAACGCGGGGACATCAGAGGCAATCAGTGTCGACGCATAAGAGAAACTCAACTCCGTCAAATGACGAAGTGAAACACCCTGCACAGAGCTCACACAGACCGCAGGACTTCATCAATTAGGGCTTCCTCTTTGTCCACAAAAGACATCACCGAGTGAATGGAAAGTTCATCCACATCTCATGTGAGCGCTCTAAAAATAAGCGAAGCAGTTAGCCTACCATCTGGGCACCGCTAGAGTGTTTTAATAAGAACGCAACTCATAAGCACACACACCTTGTGGCCCATAGCAAAATCATTACTCATCTTTTCTCATATTATTTAAAGCTGTTCAAACATGTGAACTTTCCTTTCAAAGGTCAGCAATATGTCGGGAGGACAGATCATTGCATTGCCAATCAAGCAATGTCTTTGGGGTCCTTTACATTGCTTCTGTCCAAGCTCTATTTGTTTTCACTTCACAGTAGGTCCACATGCAGAAACCTTCATTGTCCATATCTGACATGACGACATGAAGCACACAAGCTCTAACACCATTTTGGATTTGTTACATAATTCATGAGCAAACACTCAAGAGAAACTTGGTCATTTTGCTTTTGTGCTGCTTTTATACGGATGCCTATAAATAGAGAAAGCAGTGAAAAGTTTATGGTAGTCAACATGACAGAACAAGGTGTAGCACATTACACACCGGTAATTAAGGCTACGGTAATGACAGACATGTGCCTCCACTTCAGCATGCTAGTCACATTACCATCCAGGCCTACAATCTGGGCTTTAATTACAGAGACACACACTATTTGAGGGACAAACTACATGGTAACAACAGCCTGCACGTGGTCAAAGCAGAACTGCAATGTTCACTAAAGCCCACACAACAACAATTTCTAAGATGAACTGGGTGGGAGGGATTACCGGCAGTATCAACACTAAAATTTTAAAATAATACTTGCAATAATTATTAGTTAGTTGTTGTGACAGTTACAGTCACAATTATTCTATCGGTGGTGGAGATTCCTTTGTAGACCAAAGACAGTCCAGGCCTAATCCATCTGCTACCTGCATCAGTAAAAACGTAAAGAGACGCCTGCTAAAGACTCTGCAAGAAGCCAGTATCAGTGACAAGGAGCTAAACAGTTAAATGTTTACTGACCCCGTCCCTCCCCCTGACCTTTGACCTGGCATTGAAAGTAGTTCATTCCGCTCCCCCACTCACACAATCTCAAAGAGGAATCTGGTGCTAAGGCGCCAGGCCTTCAGCAGGGACACTCAAGCCCTTCCACACACAGGACTATTTCTAACCTGCGTGTCAAAAAGGAAATCTCACATTAACCAGCGGTCTCCTGAAAAGCCACGATCCGTTGCTGAACCTTGGAGTTCTTTGCGACAATGCGACAAACCCAAGAAAATAAATAAATCCTGATAGCATGACGTCTACTTAAAGCTCCGTGGCTGAAGTGAAGAGCAGAATGTGCCTGTTTGGTGAGTCCTTTCAATAGGTATTAGGCGATTCCATCACATATTTTGACTATCCTAAATTAACTTTGTGTAAAAAAAATCTTTCCAAGGCTGATTTCCGTAGTGTGAATACAAAATGTTGACTGAGCGAATATTCTGCGAAAGCCAAATTCGTTGCATCATATGTGATCATGGAACACACACTTTGGCAAGTCTGTATTTGGCATCTGGTATGGAAACACTCCTTAACCCACCCCCCACCCCCCACCCCCCCTCCAGCCCCTCTCTGCTGGGCAAGACCACACAGTCAGGTCGCCCTCCTGCCAGTGGGGGTCTCCTCTTCACGGTCTTTGAAGAAACAGGGCTAACCTCGTCCCTCAAGCACCTCAGCAACGGGCTGCCCTCTTCCGAGCAACAGAAGCAGCGCAGAAACATCTGCCAGGATTACAGGCAGAACAAAGGAGGGATCGAGAGCCCCTCACATATGGAACACGGTCCGGTCTAACCGCTCCGCTGAGTTTAAAACATGAGAACGCCACACACTGCGGTCATGCTGGGTTCTACACCATTCATGTGGGTAACGCTCCCTAACCCCTCACCCCACGCACACATCATGCGTAGGCACGACCGCAGAAGCACTGACATACACGCATGTAAACTTCAAAATACATACGGGCACACAAGGACACATAGTTACCCATCGGCATGCATACATTGGAATACGCTTTCCAACAATGGCATTTATGGGAATGCTCTTACCATTGGTCCTGACTCTCCCTTTAGTCCCAGGAGAGAGAACTGCGTTGGTTCCAAGTCGTAGGTTTGGTAGCCGTCGGTGGCAGCCAGGGTGACGGGCACGAACGGGGTGGGTTTGGCGTAAAGTGGGGTGGTCGCTTTCGGGTCATGCGGTTTCTTTTTGGCCGGGGTGGGCTGCAGCCTCTTCGGAAGGACGGAAGTACCGCGACCGAACGCTGCCCGCTCGGGTGCGGCAGAAGTGTGGACGTCCAGTTTCTTTTTCCCTGGCTTGGTGGCAGCGGTGACGATGGAGCTGGTGGCTTTGGGTTTCTTTTTGACATCCGATCTAGCGGTTGTTCTTTTGGGGCCTTCGTGAGGGGTTGGCTTTGGAGGCTTCGGAGTGGCAGGTTTGGCCTTGCTTGTCCTGAGGGGTTCTGTGACGGTCTGGGTCCGGGCCTGTTGGGGGCGCTGTAGTCCGGGGTGGACCGTGGGGGGCGCTGCGGTGCCTTGTGGGGGCGGCGAGGAGGCGAGGTGCGGGGGCATTAACGTCCCGTGTACAGGGGCAGAGCTGAGAGCCGTCAGACGACCAGTCGGGACCAAATACTTCACACTGGTCCCAGCACTTCTCAGAGACAGACTCGGACTGAAGGCCTTTTTGGTAATCTCAGTTAATGCAAGCGGGGTGTTGAAGGTGACAGTAATATTTGGATCTCTAGGCAACAGAGGGATTAGGGGTGGCAGGTTTGGCCGGTAAGTGTCGGCCTCCCTGCACTGTTTTTTAATGTACTTACAATAGTTGTGAGCTGCCTTGGCAGAGGGATAAATATCAAACTGACAGATGGCGCCTTCAAACTGCACTGAATTGTGGTTCATTTTGCCCAAGAGGAAAGAGCCCTCGGGATCTAGAGTCTCCTCTTTTTTAAAATGCAAATCTGCATGTACACGTTGCTTCCCACAAGAAGTAAATAAAGTGACCCGTTGGCCTCGTATGTCCATGGCGAGGTTGTGCCACTGGCCATCGTGAATGTCATAGTCAAAATACACAGATTTCTTCTGCCCGACGTAGACGATGATCTTCCCCGGGATGAACTGCACTCCCAGCTGCAGCTTCTTCTTCTTGGACACGACGGTGAAGAGGAAGGCGCTGTTGACCCGGTGGGAGCACAGGCTGAGGATCAGAGCCAGGTCGGTGCCGAAGGCCGGCGGGATGACGGAGGCCGCGGGAGCCTCGAGGCGCGCCCGCCGCGTGAAGATGACGCCCGACTTGAAGGGGATGACCCCCTGGGGAACGGAGCGGGTCGCAGACGCCGCCGGAGCTTTCTTTCCTGTGAGGCCCAGCCTTTGGAGGATGTCAACATCTGCGGGGAGAGAGACACACGCATTTAGTCGCTGATTGGCTGATTAAATATTCGCATTAACAAGCTGGTGTACAGGTCAATAACGTGTTCAGTGAGTGTGTATCATCTTTTAATGCATTTATGTCAACATCTGCGGGGAGAGAGACACACGCATTTAGTCGCTGATTGGCTGATTAAATATTCGCATTAACAAGCTGGTGTACAGGTCAATAACGTGTTCAGTGAGTGTGTATCATCTTTTAATGCATTTATGTCAACATCTGCGGGGAGAGAGACACACGCATTTAGTCGCTGATTGGCTGATTAAATATTCGCATTAACAAGCTGGTGTACAGGTCAATAACGTGTTCAGTGAGTGTGTATCATCTTTTAATGCATTTATGTCAACATCTGCGGGGAGAGAGACACACGCATTTAGTCGCTGATTGGCTGATTAAATATTCGCATTAACAAGCTGGTGTACAGGTCAATAACGTGTTCAGTGAGTGTGTATCATCTTTTAATGCATTTATGTCAACATCTGCGGGGAGAGAGACACGCATTTAGTCGCTGATTGGCTGATTAAATATTCGCATTAACAAGCTGGTGTACAGGTCAATAACGTGTTCAGTGAGTGTGTATCATCTTTTAATGCATTTATGTCAACATCTGCGGGGAGAGAGACACACGCATTTAGTCGCTGATTGGCTGATTAAATATTCGCATTAACAAGCTGGTGTACAGGTCAATAACGTGTTCAGTGAGTGTGTATCATCTTTTAATGCATTTATGTCAACATCTGCGGGGAGAGAGACACGCATTTAGTCGCTGATTGGCTGATTAAATATTCGCATTAACAAGCTGGTGTACAGGTCAATAACGTGTTCAGTGAGTGTGTATCATCTTTTAATGCATTTATGTCAACATCTGCGGGGAGAGAGACACACGCATTTAGTCGCTGATTGGCTGATTAAATATTCACATTAACAAGCTGGTGTACAGGTCAATAACGTGTTCAGTGAGTATGTATCATCTTTTAATGCATTTATGTCAACATCTGCGGGGAGAAAGTGACACGCATTTAGTCGCTGCCGCACGATTGGCTGATTAAATATTTGCATTAACAAAAGGTGTACAGGTCAGAAAAGTGCTCAGTGAGTGCGTATCATCTTTTAATGCATTTATGTTAACATCTGTGAAGAAAGCCAGATGCATTTAGTTGCTGCCACTGTTACTCTATGCAGTTTTTAAACATTATATTGTACATGCAGTGAGTACTTTATTAGATATTTATTAGACTTGCTTTTCTCTCTTCTGCTACTGTAACCTATTCACTTAAGAGGTCTGACACATTGTGTGTTCAGAGATGCTCTTCTGCATACCACTATTGTTATGTGTGATTATTTGCATTACTGTCACCTTCCTGTCAGCTTTGACCAGTCTGGCCTGTCTCCTCTGACCTCTCTCATTAACAACACATTTTTGCAGAACTGCTGCTCACTGGATGTTTTTGTTTTTCCCACATTTCTCTGCTAACTCTAGAGGCTGGAGACACAGTCTCTGAAATACTCAAACCACCCTGTTTGGCACCAATAATCAAGCAAAGTCGCTAAGATCACATTTATTCCCCATTCTGACATTTGGTTTGAGAAACAGCCAAACCTCTTGACCATGTCTGCATGCTCTTATGCATTTAGTTACTGCAACATGATTGGCTGATTAAATATTTGCATGAACAAGCTGGTATACAGGTCTACCTAATAAAGTGCTCAGTGGCTGTATCTTTCAATGTATGCAGGGGTACAGCTTCAGCTTCATGTTTAACAGCCTTTAGTCAAATAGATATTAAAATTTTTATATTACTTTCTATATTACTTTTTATATTACTCTTCTATCTATTACTTCTCATACATAATAAATAGTTTTGTTGTTTATCCTCAGCACCCAATAAGCCAGTGACAGTAAGACGGTGCTTGGACGTGTTTTCATCTGACCGTATACGTGATAAGACCCCAAGAGTCACCCATTTACATGTGGAGTAATGGCCCAGACTGTTTCTATAACATTAAAAAGCTGAATAAATAGGTGATGCACTGGCTCGCCGCACCATGTTTATGTGATGTGGAAAGCTCTGCCTTCGTTCCCTCACTGAAAAGTGGGTTAGACGGAATCAGCAGTCTGCATTCAAGGAATCCCCAGCTAGAGGTCTGCGGCTGGAAGCTGTGCAAAAGCTAACAAAAGGCCTTACATCATCACAGGCCTCAGATTGAAACCAGACAAGAGGCAGAGTGCTCCATTGTAATAAACTGTTTGTCAAGATTAACTCAGGTTTGAATTATCCACACTCTTCCTAGGAAATGTGTAGTGAATGTAGGTCAGATACTACGGGATCTCAACCCGGAGGGGAGCAGCTGGACGTCCAGAATGCATACAGTACTGCACAAATGTGTTTATACTAATGTGAGTTTGGGCCCCATATCTGCCAGGTGAATCCTACATGGAACGCATAGGGGGATTTTTCTGAAAATGGTGAGGTCATAGAACCTGTCACACTTTGAGATGTAGCAGCGATTTATTCCCATGGAATAACTGGACCAGGGGCTGGCAGACAACTGTTGAAATTGGGGCAACAGTGAATGTGAATCACTGAATCACATGAAAGATCATGCAGCTGTTCATGTACAGTACTACCAAGTGAGTCATTTGCCTGCTTGTTCCTTGAATTACTATTATCGTGGGAATTTCATAGCTATTCAGGGAGAGACAGGAAGGGCTCGCTAGAACAGATGAGAGCATGTGTTTCTTCTTAAATCAACGCCTTTTTCAATCTCCTTTTTGAGCTCATTGTGTCATAGCTGCACATAAGATACAGTATTGAGCGTAAATATAAAGTTTACCCATATGATGACCTGGCAAGAAAAACATATTGTTTGCATGAAATTTGTACCAAGATGTAGACTTGTAAGTTCTTATCACAACCGTTTTCCATGAACCTATATCCAGATCCAGGAATGAAGACAGATGAGGTCCTTTTCAAATATTGGGAACAGAAAGCTGAGGTCTTATTATAACTCATCTACAGTATGACCAGACGACAGAAAAAAAGAGATGTTAACGAGAGTTATGCGAATCTCCCGAGGTTTGAATCAATAAAATGGTCTGTCATCTTCTAGCTCTGCCCTGCGGTATGAAATCACATTGGAGAGCAGGGCCAGTTCTCTAGCTACCCCCTCCCCTGCAAATCTTGGCTGAGTCAGACATTACGGACTAAACAGAAGAGTGCGTGCTGACATATAACAAAAATTAATAGCTGTGAAAAACAGTAGACTGTTAATGAGACAAACAGGGCTAATTTCTCAGAGCTGGATAGGTTTTTCCAGGGAAACGAGGGCATGTTTAACCTTCTCCTGGGGGTAGTTCGAATTACTGCTCTATAGCACTTTTATGAGACCTTTTGTAGTCAACCAATTTTCCAAAATGTTCATATGAAATAGCAGCCAGTATAATTAAAAAACCTTATTTCATAGACGGGAACTGCTCAATTATGCTATTCATTGAAACCAGAGCTGCAGCCAGGGGATTGAAGAATCCTTCCCAGTGCATGATTCAATGCATTTCAAAATAAACTCGCCCACCACTTTCGTGCCCAGATCGGTAGCTGCTGATCAGAACAACAGAGACTATAAACAAAACATGTGGAAAAACGCTGTATACAGTGAGGTAAAGCTTTCCACAGGGCCTACTGCACACAGCAACGTCTACGTTCAACCCTCAGTCTCTGGCGAATTTGTATAACGGTGAACACGCACATCCGATTTCATGAGGAGACACCTCGTAACAGCAGCTGAAATTAGTCCAAGGAGAAGAAAATACCTTTCACCCACAAACTTCCACCAAACCCGACAGGCTGCTGGCAACCGAAGGCCTGAAGGAAGCCACATTCATTGGTTGTAACTAAACCAATGTGGAGACGTCAGAGTTCACTCGGTCTACGAATGCCCTGGAAGGACTGGATGCTGAGAATGACTTTTCAACCAGCACTGCTCTCTGCCAGTAACATTTTCACATCCCCTATACAGTAGGTGAAACAGCCAAACGTGTTGGAGGCCAGGCATGACATCACTCTTTATAACAGGGCTCACTGGCCAGCAATCGACGGGACGATGACATCATCTCCCCAGTGCACTAATAACAGTTCATTCAGTCTGCTGGAGACCTTCTGGCACTGTAAAATGTGTCTTGCGGTCGCATGCCATGAAGCTGCGGAGTTTATCGGGGTGCGCCCGCCGGGGAGCAGTACGCCACTTTGTGCATAGCTGCAGCTGCATACTGGCACCAGACAGCAATAAATTGGCACCGTGGCCTTTGTAAATAAAGCAGCAAGTGTGAAAACTGATGGCAGACCTCACAAATCCCCCGCATGCAGATGTAATGACTGTAACAATATGAGAGGCACTGCTCTACGTCTAATGTGTACGCCAAAAATCAAGATATCATCAAATCCAGAATACAGAAATTAAACGTAGGCGTACACATTTTTCCAGTAAGCTTTCAACAGGCCGTGCCTCGCATGACAAATACGTCAAAACGGTTTATCGTGACTAGCACCAGCGGCCAAGCCATGCATCAACGAAACCAAATCAGGCTGGTTACAGAAACGAGAGAAGGCCATCTAGGTGGCAGGTCACGCTGTAATCGGTGGGATTCAGAGAGGTTCATAGTGTGACTCAAGCACTGTGGAGTGAGGACCTCAAACCCCCATGGATCAGCTGCAGAGCTGTTTGTACCAGGTCGTGTAATAACAGCTAAAATGGTTAATCCTTTCCAACTGACCATTGTGGTTCAAAGGTTGAAAGGCCATTATGGAAACAACATAAAGCAAATGCCAGTTGCACCAAGCTGAAATGATTATGTAACCCTTATTTTTGTAGGGGTAGCTTTCTCCAGTCCTTCTGGCCTGAGTAACGCACGGGTTACAATGGATATTATCACTGTTTATTTATTCCAATAACGACAACCAATACGGCACGACAGTAACTGACAACTCCACACTGTCTCCCCCACTAAACTGTCCCCCCACACACAACAGCAGGTAGGAACCAAAACCCAACAACTCAGAAATGTTACACCTGCATAAAACAATAGTCAAAGAGCAATTAATATACTTGAAAATGTAATGGGTCTATTAACTAAGGTTACAATTACAAGAGACACTACTTGTGGACTTTTCAAGGGGTATGTGCCTTGGAATGAAATCCCATTTCCTGGGCCAACACTGCATAGATACACATATTAATTCCTTGCTGTTGTGTAATTACACAAAAATATGAATTCATTAATGTGCATTTAAAAAATGTTTTTAATACTCAAATTGAGATTGATGTTTTTCCCTATTTTGAATTGCGTACCAGGGAACTTTTAAAAGATATCTGCAGGAAAAGGTACTTCTACAATGAGAAAAGGATCAAAGAAAAGTCTAGACACTTGTCATCTGTGACTCAGAAAGTCACTTTTGAACTAGTAAAGGGAAACGGCACTCTAATCCATTAGGACAGGATGACAGGAACCTTCCTATTCATTAAAATCAGTTAAGAGCCCAGCTGCAGAAATGTACACGACACTGTTGTTTCCTTTTGTGTGCATCCATGCAAACTGTACATTTAGTGACAACAGTCAGGAATAAATCAAGCAGAAAATGAGCATATACTTTTTCTGAATCCATATACCAGCCAGATAAGAGGGTGCAGAAAGAGCACAGGAGTTTCCAGAAGGTGATCGTGTGCCCTGGGCCATGCATTATTCTCACACAGCGTGGGTTTATGTGACTCAGATTCCCGAGGCACAACCAGCTGTGCAGGCATGACCTCAGCGGCCTGGATGTGTCAGGCTACAGTAAACACACGCGCAGTGACCTGGCTAAAACTGGGCCCAGCTATTAATCAACCAGCAAACAACCAGCGGCCTTCTCTGTGAGGAGGAGAGGGGATTCAGACGATTTTCCGTGTTTCCTCTCCGAATTAATTCTGTATAACTTTGGCACTCTGTGCAGAACGGTTAGTAGGCTTTCAGGCTGTCCAGCTGTGCCCTCTCCGGGTCTTCTTTACACAACAATGAGCTCCCAGTAGTCCTTTAATCAACTCCTTGACCTGTTCCACACTAAGTCCTTTCAGGTCAAAGGAGCTGGCAGTGGCTCGTGCACTGTGGACCCAGCTCGTTCAGGAGAAATTCACCGGTTAAGGCAGGCCTTAGACGGGTCTTAGCTGTGACATCTTGTGCAGCCCAGCGAGCCTGACCAGGTTTAGTGTTTTTCTCATCTCTGATACCGGTATTTAACCCTTGTGTTGTCTTAAGGGTAAAAAAATGACATGCCGCTATGTTTAACTTGAAATTTGAAGACAAATTTTGTGACAAGTGACAGGTTGTTTCTTCGTTCTTCTATATTTTAGAGGTTTAGTGAAGGCGGTCATTTCTTACCCTTAGGACAAGGGGAGTACGCAGAATGTCAAGACTACTAAGGGTTAATGTAGTAGCACAAAGTGGATAGCAGCTTTTGCCTTTCAGGGCTCTACTATCAAGCTTTTCAGAGATGACTGTGTTTCTCTTGGATGGGATCACAGAGTTACATGCCCATTATGTGGTGCCAGAACACCTCACCAGAGAACGTTACTGGGAACTGAGACGGAGAGACAGAGGCAATCCAGAGGTCAACCAGCCTCACTGCATAAGCAGGTGTTTATAAACCAGCGCTGGACCACTTGCAGGGCAGCAGCTGAAACAGGCTGGAAAAAACCGGGGGGGGAATTTTGGCCTGGGAAGAACACGCAAAACAGACATCTTTCAGTGTGGCTTTTACTGCATCTTCCCTCTCACTTAAATATAGGGAAACATGCCACACATTGTAATCAACTCATAATCGCAGCATTTTAAAGATGAACTTTTCCTTTGCTGACGCATTGGCCTCTTTGGATTCAGCCAAATTGGCTCCAGAATGCACATGGTATCCATGTTATTTAAAAACAATAAAGCAACTTTCATCACTTCTCCCTCACCAAAGAAATTGATCGATTTACAATATCATGTTCTTTGCTTACACCAATGAGCTTATTTTACTACTGTCATGTTGTAGTTGAGCAGTACTTTCAATCTTCACTCCTTTTTTTCCTTCTTTACCACTGGTCCAAAAGTAACAAACCAATAAAATCAAACACTAAAGAGAGAATGAAAGAAAAGCATGCTTCACCCTACTACCAAACCTTCATTACTCTTGAGTATTTTACTTGCACAAACAGTGTGTCACTGTGTTTCAGAAGTTTGGAACCTTGAAGGAAAAGGTAGGAAAGCATCGCGGACCACACACTGATATCCTGACGTGTGCTCATAGCGGCTAACAGTTTGAAAAGGTAGTTCACGGCAAAAAAAAATGGCTGCTGATGGGGAAAACGCAGAGAGAACAAAAGTTCACAATTATTTGGCTGTTATAATATACTTTAATTGTTGTAATAATATTGTTTTTTTTGGTTCTTGTCGTACGAGGACATTTCACCATATTTTAAGCTGTCACATTAGTACAGAAGTATGGCCTATTTGATTGACCTAAGGATGTTTCAGTTCTTTTACTGTAGATGAGCTTACTTACTACACACATGCGTAATCAATTTGACAGCAAGACAGTAATAGTAGTACTTTGAACATGTATACAGCTTGCATATGGTACACTGATGAGGAACGTTTTTGGCAACTGTGTTTTCCCATGTGGATTATGTCGAAAAATCTTTTCATGACATCATTTCATTAATCATGGTCCAACTCCAACATTTTGGAGAAAATGACATGCATAATTCATGAATAACAATCATTATGAGATCTTTATGAATACACATTAAACAAATGCCAGAATGAAGAATGTCTTACCTTCAGAGTGTACTTGTGCAAGCCCCAGGTAACAAGTACAGTATAAAACAGTACAGAGAATTAAAGCTCTCCTGCAGGGAAGAAAGGAGACGGCCATTAGGAACAGAGTGACATAACGGTTATCAGCCCCATCCAGGGAACATGGGCCTAAGCATGACCCTGCCAACATTCACACAGACACAGGAATTCAGACCACAGCTGCGCGTAACATTCAGGGGTGTGCGAGATGGGGTAGGTGCTGGGCTCACGGGAACAGACAAGATTTAATGGAGACAAGGGAGGCTGCTGTACATGTTGCTAAGAGTTCGTGCAGGTTACGGAGGAAATATCTAAAACAGCTGGGACGCCGCCCAAAAAAGGGAGAGGTCAGACAACAAAGCTGGGGCGAATCCCCCACGATTCCCAGACACGCTTGTCACCTGGATGATTAGCAGCAGGAAGTGTGCGCAGCGCGTTCTGCATCTGGCCGGTCTGCAGGATAACACGCCCCGCGGGTTATTCTGAGCCATGTGCGCGTGTGTACAGTGCCCCTCCTTCTCCCACAGCCTGGCAAGGCTGTCACTGACCGGCCTCCACCCACTTCCCATAAAACTGCTTAGCCATACGCTGATTTAGTGGAGCCGTCAGCATTCAAACTCAGGAGTGAATGCTGGATATCTTATCACTCACTCGAATCCAGAATTCGAATGCTGATTGCACCACAAAGTCACCTTATGCCAAATAGTTTCATATTACAATCCCTAAGCCTGGAGTGTTTTTTTCTTCTTCTTCATAAATCATAATACTTCAGGGTACGTTCCAAGGTGCCCTTTAAGAAAACACTCAAAGGAAGCATTGACGCTTGCCTGGGACAGATTATATGGGTACGGCCCTCCATGATCTTATGACATAATGCGATTTCATACAAGATAACATATTGCAGTTCTACGCAATCGGCAACACAGTAAATGTTAGCATCAGCTAATACTGGAATCTATGAAATATAATGCTCACATGTAATTCTCAACTTCATGCACAGTGTTGTTCCAAATCAGATGATGGTTTTGACTTTCATCCAAACATTAGAACCACACCTTGATAGAAAAAAAAAAGAAATCTCCCAAATATGACACTAAACACATGATATAAAAGTTAAACACGTTTATAGTCCGCTTTAATATTTTACCAAAGGTTAGACGCTTTTATTATCAGCCTATTATCACAAAAAAAAAACATGTTCTGTTAAAATGTACTTGTCTAAATGTAGTTTTAACTCCATTAATCTTGTGAACAGGAAACGGCTGATGTCCTTTGACACACTGGGATAGTGGGCTGATAGCACGGCACACTGCTCTGAGCATTCTGCCAGTCTGATTTTAGGATGCTACATCACCATCCTGTGTCCTCTGACCTCACAAGCGGCCCTCCAGGGGCCGGGCGAGGGGAGGGGGACCCCAGGCACTGACAGGCCTTATAAACAATGGTGCCCCAGTGGGCTGACCCCAGGCCTTCCCATCCCAACAGAGATGGGGCGTTCAGGAAGATCCATCAGCTGCTTTCCCAATCTACTCAAGTTGTTCAACGTGATTATGCTCAGGCGTCACTTCCTCTATTCGACTGTTGGGGTATTTGCCATTTGGGGCAGCCTATAACCTAGTGGCTAGGTTGCTTAACTGGAACCCAGAAGGTTGGTGGTTCAAACCCCAGTGTAAGCACAATAAGATCTGTGCATGTGTGGGCCTTCAAGCAAGGCCCTGTACCCCATGTTGCTCCAGCGTGGACTGGCCGCTGCTCAGTCAAATCAAATGTACGTCCCTTTGAATAAAAGCGTCAGCAAAATAACTGTACAGTACTGTACTGAACTGAAATGCCTTGCTCATGCCATGACAGTGACTACAGACTTTCTCCACATGGGGATGGGCATGTTTCCCCCGGCAACGCCCTGCGGTCGAGTTCCCTCGCACGAGGACTCGCGTTCCTGCTGAGTGTGCACTGGCATCCTGTACGAGAGGCGCAGTGCGACGGGAAACACATCTTTTCCTGCCAGATCTGGGACGATCTCAGAAGAGCTGTGCATGTCTCACGACTGTCACAGCTGAACCCATCCTGGTGCCGTGTCCAATCCCAGCTCAAACAACCAGCTGTTTGGTCAGGACCCAAGACCAGGATGTGTCTCATATGCTTGACTAATTTGAACAGTATTTGAGGGAATACATTAAAACTGTCCTCTGTTTCCCCCAGCTTGCTTATTTTATTTGCTGAGCCAATTACTTTCCTGCACATTCACCTTTGGGGGAAACCCAGCGTACTATCCTCCCAGAGAAACTAGAAACATCCCTCAATGACCTCAACCTACTCCCTGCTCGTGGGTGACTTAGTTGGAGGGCTGCACGAAAGCGTAGAGCAAGCCAATGCACGGACACACCACAGCTATAGGACCAGAGGGGCACGGGAACAGGGGGGAACATAGGAGGAAGAGTGGAATCTCGCTCATGGGGTGCATGCCCAGATTTCTTTCCCATCAGTGAGGCGCTAGGGACTCTCCAGCAAGGCTCGTGTGCGTATGTGCGTATGTGCCTGCACGCCCTACTCAGGCCCACCTGCAGCTCACCGCAGCCTAGTTGGGTGCAGTGGAAAATTCCTGCCATTCACAGACACAGGGACATTGTGCAGAGAAGCAGCATGGTTCCTGTTTAAAAATGCTGAGTGGTGCCAGTCCACCCCACCCCCTTCCCCACAGTTAAGGTGGTCCTCCTCTGACTGCTTTCTTGTATTTACAATCAGCTCCAAATCTGACGACATTATTCCTCTGTTACCTGATTAAAGCCAATATACGTACTATATAACAGTGCTAAACTGCACGGCAATTCTGCCAAGAGATGAAGTGCGTTTTATACATTCTTCTGATAATAAAGCAATCGCCGACGTAAGACAAAGCCTTAAGCGACACGTCCTTACAGGAGCTATGCAACGTTGGAGCGCAGCGCATGCTTCTCCCAGTTCTGCTACAGTTCCATTGTCATAACAGTCCAATTCGAGCTGACGGGATAGCCGCGCAAACCGCGGTCCCCACTGCCAAAGGCAGGCAAGTAGGGCGACACCCAGCGGACACAGTCCGGTATCGCAGAAGATCGGATTACAGCTCAGGCTGAAGCAACAAGGCAAAACGTTCACAATATAGCAAATTTGATAAAACATACATTATGATAAAACATAAGGTTACGGTGACAGCGATTTGAAGAAATTTTCAAAATACACGCATGAGCTCCAAACTTGACTTAAAGTGGATCGGTATGTCCACAACCTTATAGCTTAATTTTCGTATATTACGAAATTAATTATATATAAAATATACGTATATAATATAAATGTGCTGTATCAATTAACAAGAAAACTTCACAACTGATCTGGACGCAATAAATGCGTTTTAGAGTTTTTTTCAACTTGCTGAGATCAAAAGTAACTGTGAAGCATTTCTTGAGTCCGTTATTTCCCCGTGTTTTCCATTTCAGTTCCATTTCATAAAATGTTATCAAATGCAATTGGTCATTGTATGAAAGTGTGTCCAACGATTTAGGTCACGTGTTGACAAATTCTTAAAAATATTCTAGAAAAGTCTTCGACTACACTCCTGTGAAGTTAAACATGCAAAACGGATTTGAGAACGTTTCACGGAAAAGGATTTCTTGCCACATAGCTAGTCAGCAGTAAGTCTTTCTTGGACTGAAAAGATCACGGGCTACTGTGCTAACTGTGCTATAACCGGATTTCAACAGAAAGCCTCCACGTAGTAAAAAATGCCAGAGCCTACATTTTTCGTTGGTAAAAATGGAATTATACATTTAGCAACCGCTTTACCACGCCAACTTTGCCGTATTTGACAGCATTCATGTCTGGGACTGTCGCTAAATTACAAAACCACCCATAAGTAGCCTACTTGAATTTTGATGGGGGAGGGGATAATAGCTCATAGTTTACACTAGAAACGAGTGACAGTGTAAGCACTTCTAAATTTGGTGTTTCAAATGAAAAAGCCTAAGCATGGTCATGAAATGAATAGGTTGCCTCGTCTTGTTCATGGTTCTTAAGGATACCTTATGACAAGCTTAGCATCCAGAGAGCTAATATGGTGCATGTAATTTTCTGGATAAAGTTCCCGTAGGTAATAGAAATTAGGTTTGGCCAAAGATACAGCACAATAGGCTATATGGTAATTTTTCTTCCTCCACTCATTCATTCGGATTTCTCAACAGTACAGCCTACCACTGTTTCTCCTTAGCGCATTATGGTACATAGAGGTGCCTTTTCCTTATATATGAAAGCATTGTATACAAATTTGGCGTACAGCTATAGCCTAAAATCAGTGCAACCGCGCAACACGTCCGCAACTATAAGCTAATAGCGAAGGGAAATGAAACATCTAAACTTGCCTACTGTAGTAACTCCCCTATCGATTAAACCGAGTATGAAGATAGCTACAGCTCTTGGAGTTTCTACTCACCCCCCGACTCCAGCTGGTTTCAGTTTGGAGTCCGGGGCATTATCCGGCTCCATCGTTGTTACTTCATTCTTTCTTGTGACTTTTTACTACAGTCCAGCCTTGACCAAACTACACGTTTCCTTTCCATTCCAGCTGGTTCCTACAATTGTTGACAACGTCAAAATACTATAGGAAAAAAAACGTTCAACAGAACTCGCGTTTATTTGGCATATTGTGTTCTGATCTGTGGAGATGTGTTGCAAATATAGTTGCATAGAGCTCCATCTGTGATTGAGCTATCTGCACCGAGGGTACAACTCGCAGAGAAGTTCAGGCACTGTGTCCTGAAATGTATGAGTAAACCGTTATGGCGAGCGCAGTGTATTCCACAGATGCATAGCTTGAAGCTCAATATTCAACACTGAAATGATTTTCCCGTTTGCCAAGAACTGGGGGATCGGGACACGGGAAGCACTTCTCTCTGTCGCCCTCAGCTGTTTTAACTGAAATATATTTGCAACAGACCTGAGTTTGGTGTAACACTGATACAAAGCATGTTTTCAAGTGGGACAATTCGTATTAAACAGAGTGTACATAGCCCACGAACCACTGCAAGCCTGTCCAAAACATGGCTCTGTATCAAAACCTGGAACCCATCATTGTCACGCGTGCATCTGTTCACTGCACCTGTGCCAAACTCAAGGTGGGCATGGGAAACGCCGGCTGATAAATAATCCCATCAGTCATTCATGCTGCAAATTAAGCCAGTTCACGTTTTAAGAGCTAAATGTCTCTTCACTCGATGTGGGGTCAATTCCGTGATATAAAACATCCCTAAAACAAATTAATTTGACACATCGTCTACCTCTCCGCCTCCATATCACAAAGCATCGTTAGCCGACGCAAAGCAAGACTTACTTTGTGACGAGTTGAGAGGTTCTGCAATCTCTCCTTCGGATCCCTAAATTCATTTGTATTCATTTGTCCCGGCAGTCAAAAACCTGATCCTTTAATCACAGCGTGACTCCTTAGCTAAGGGGTAGAAAGCACCAACTGCCTTCTTATGCATTGGATAAGCTTGCAACAATGGTCCAGAAGGAAGTTCTCCTATAGATTTGCCTAGAAAGCCCAACATAAATCCCTATATTTTGAAGAAGAGTTTGACAGGAAGTCTCCACGAGTGTTTTTCTTCTTATTTTCGCCTGTAATTTATTCATTTATGCCAATCCGGATTTGGGACGTTTTGATTGTAGAAAGATTGGTGGCTGGGGGGTTTGGAATCAGAAGTCTCGAGTTGGAAGCGGAGGGCTCATCCTTTTCGCTTTTAAATAGTTTTTCCAGTGGGTGACTGGGGCATAGGCTCCGCAACGCCAGGTGTCGGGTTACAGCAAACTGTGGTCCTAATAAGCAACTAGGGGGCAGGGCATAACCGCCAGCGCAGTCATACAGTAACGTTCTGACCAACTCACCATTAGTATTCAGCCTAAATTCAATTTAAAACCGGGAGCGGCATTTTTGAAGACGTCTTCACCGCAACAGATATAACGCGGATATTTTCTTTGACATCTCCAATGCTCGGCATTGTCTTCCATTAGAATAACGTGTTCTTAAAAGTGTTAAAAGAACATTTTTTATTCACTTTCCGACGTCATACGAATGCGTTACAGATAAAATAACGCGTTTAAAAGTGCAACGGAAAACATAAAAAGTGCGGGGAACTTGTCGAATAGAAAAATGTAAGTAGGGATATTTATAACCGTTTAATTTTCTTAGCTTGGTATAGTCGCGAGGTTTTGTGCCAGCAGATAACGTATTAGAATCATAATCATTCGTTTCTCGCCGTTGGTACATATAAATTATGACATTCGCATTGAACAGTGTAGGGACTCTTGAGAGCGAGTGAAAATGGAGATAATAATGTCACGAAGTGTGCCTTTCAAAAATGTATTTCTTGTTGTACAAATTATACTTCTTTATTTCCCTCATCATGGTCAAAGTGTTAGGGCCATGTAATAAAAAGGATCTACTGTGACCGGTTGTCAAACTTCAGTGCAGCTAAAGTGACTTGACATGACAGAGCTTGTGTGCCACTTTAAAGAATGTTTGGGCTCCACCCTTTTGTTTAAAAGGTCACCTGGTCCGTGGGAGCACAGCACTGCTTCTTAAGTGTGTCATAGAGACAATAGCCATGTTGTGGATAGGTGGTGCCAGCATGGAGTACAAAGCCTGAGGTCTCAGATGTATTCACAAGACATTCATAACTGAGTACTACACATACCCAAAACAGCAATACCTCAATAGCCGGACATTCCTCATCTTTGGTGGCTTGCCCACAGGAGCTCGAACAGATGTCAAAATTACAATTACAAGTCTAATTGATGGAAATGAGGAGAGATTCTGAACAGTCCTGGTCTGGACAGTGCTGTGACCTCAGAAAAGGTTAATGGGACTGGTCCAGGTGTGGCCACTTTTCACACCTATTAAAACCATTCTATTAACACGGTTTCAGGTTAAGGGTGAAGATAATGTTGACTTGTAGACCTGTAACATGCAAGACAAGCTTTTTTTATGGATGGAATGATGGTATGCATGGATAAGATTGAGTGGGTAAGATTCCAGTTCATTCCTGCTAGTGCATGACCTCATTCCAACCTGTACACACATACTATAGTCCAGAGATACAAACAATATTGCACACCAGAAAATGTCAAAATATCACTTTATGAATTAGTTTGTTTCCTCTGTGGTGATATAGGCTACTATCTAAAAAGGGATTATATACAGTATATTAATAATGTCCAGTGGAATAACAAAATACTGCTCATTCATGCGAATATGTTTCTTACTTGATTTTAACCACCTGAGATAGTGTATATCACCACATAACATAACGTTTCCTAACCAGCACCGTTTTATTGTGGATAATCTTTGTCGTCCAGTCGAGCGTTGGATGGGCGTCCGCGTCAGAGTGCTGCTAATTGGGGCTGCAGTCCATTACCACCCTCTTCTCTCGGCCCCCTGTGTTTAAGTTTAAGTCCCGGACCTTGCGTCCCTCCCATAGGTTTTAGAGGCACTTTATTTTCCTCTGGAAATTACAGCTCAGTCACGCACGCTGCCACTGACGGGGGCTTAATTACGGTCATTCACACCGTCACAATGTACACTTTATCCCGTCTCTCCAGAAATAAGCTCTGTAAGGAGCCAGCCGAGCCCGGATCAAACGCGTCCGACGCGGTGGTGGTAATTAAAGCCCGGCTGGCAGGCCGCTCCTCGCAGGCCGCTCCTCGCAGGCCGCTCCTCGCAGGCCGCTCCTCGCAGGCCGCTCCTCGCAGGCCGCTCCTCGCAGGCCGCTCCTCGCAGGCCGCTCCTCGAAGGCCGCTCCTCGATAGGCCGCTCCTCGATAGGCCGCTCCTCGATAGGCCGCTCCTCGAAGGCCGCTCCTCGAAGGCCGCTCCTCGAAGGCCGCTCCTCGAAGGCCTCATCACGCAGGCCTCGTCACGCAGGCCTCATCACGCAGGCCTCATCACGCAGGCCTCATCACGCAGGCCTCATCACGCTCCTCGATAGGCCGCTCCTCGATAGGCCGCTCCTCGAAGGCCGCTCCTCGAAGGCCGCTCCTCGAAGGCCGCTCCTCGATAGGCCGCTCCTCGAAGGCCGCTCCTCGAAGGCCGCTCCTCGAAGGCCTCATCACGCAGGCCTCGTCACGCAGGCCTCATCACGCAGGCCTCATCACGCAGGCCTCGTCACGCAGGCCTCGTCACGCAGGCCTCGTCACGCAGGCCTCGTCACGCAGGCCTCATCGCGCAGGCCTCATCACGCAGGCCTCATCACGCAGGCCTCATCACGCAGGCCTCATCGCGCAGGCCTCATCACGCAGGCCTCATCACGCAGGCCTCATCACGCAGGCCTCATCGCGCAGGCCTCGTCACGCAGGCGTCATCACGCAGGCCTCATCACGCAGGCCTCATCGCGCAGGCCTCATCACGCAGGCCTCATCACGCAGGCCTCATCGCGCAGGCCTCATCACGCAGGCCTCGTCACGTAGGCCTCATCACGCAGGCCTCATCACGCAGGCCTCCAGTCGTCACAGCTGTCACTGCACAAGCCTCCGCGATATAATGGACACCATGGACTACAGAGAAGAGGCTGTTTCACCATTGCCATATAGTGTTTGCAGAGTGCTTGATTGTAATGAGAGCTGTACATTTCTTAGTTACATTTTGTTTCAACTCTCTGGAAACATTAATGTATGAATACATTATATTCTTATAAATACATCGACTCACCAAGCATTTTATTAGGAAAATGTTTACTTTATTACACCGACTCATTCATGCGATTATCTAATCAGCCAATTGTGTTGTGTGGCAGCAGTGCAATACATACAAACATGTAGATACGGGTCAGGTGCTTCAGTTAATGTTCACATCAACCATCTGAATGGGGGAAAAAATAGTCTCTAGAGTTTTCAAAGAATGGTGCAAAAAAACAAAAGAAATCCAGTGAGCAGCAGTTCTGCAGACAGAAACTGCTTCTTAATGAGAGACATCAGAGGATAAAAGCTGACAGGAAGGTGACAGTAACAAAAGTAACCACACATTACAACAATGGTATGCAGAAGAGCATCTCTGAACACACAACACATTATAACTCAAAGTGGATAGGCTACAGTAGTAGAAGTAAAAAAAAAAAAGTCTAATAAATACCTAATAAAGTGCTCACTGAGTGTATATTAATACAATTATTTAATGCCAGGAAATAACTGAGCAAATACATATAAGGTTTACTAGTCATCATTCCAGACTCCATAGATCGCAGAGATCTTCTTTGGCTTCCCTAGCAGAGAGCGGGATTTTAATGGAATGCTGTTTGCTTCCATGTGTGCAATAAATCAGACGAGGAAGTAAGCTACATCTCCTTACTGATGACTTTGCTGGCTAGCCTGAGTGTACATTATGGAATATACTGCAAGGCTACACTTGATAGTTGTTTTTCTCATGCAGGTAAACAAGGGTGAATTATAATAATATATAATCTTCCCAACAGAAAAACACTCAGTGACAACTTTATTAGGTAGACCAGTACACAAGCTTGTTAATGCAAATATTTAATCAGCCAATCATGTGGCAGCAACTATATACATGAAAGCAGGCAGGAATGGTCAAGAGGTTCAGCTGATTTTCAGATCAAATGGGGAAGAAATGTGATCAAAATGACTTTGACCGTGGAATGATTGTTGGTGCCAGTCTCTAGAGTTAGCAGAGAATGGTGCGAAAAAACTAAAAGCAGCAGTTCTGTGGGAAGAAATGCGTTGTTAATAAGAAAGGTCAGAGGAGAAGGGCCAGACTGGTCAAGGAAGGTGACAGTAACTCAAATAACCAGGAATTACAACAGTGGTATGCAGAAGAGCATCTCTGAACACAACATGTCAAACCTATAAAGCAGATAGGCTACACCAGCAGAAGACTTAAGTCTAAAAAAGAAGTAGAAAAATACCTAATAAAATGCTCACTGAGTGTTTAACCAAATGGGCACTGCCCGTCAATGGAGCCGGGCGAGGGAGAGGTTCACTGCCTACTACTGAGAGGATCTGGATCTGGAGTGTGAAACCACCATGTCAAAGATCATTTGAACAGTAACAGCAGCAGCCAACACATTTTGGTAAACATCGACCATAACAGAAATTGATGCTACTACTGTATATCTGGAAAAAACATACACATAGAAAATATAGATTGAAGGACAATGTTCTCCAAGACCAAGGGTAGGCAACCCTGGCCCTGGAGAGCCACAGGGTGTGCTGGCTTTCACCTTAAAATAAGCAAGGCTTTCACCTTAAAATAAGCAACCCATTCAGACCAAAGAAACAAGGTGATGTGAGTTAACTGTGTAATTGATTGCTTTCAGTGATCAATCAAGTGCTGAGTGGCAACGAAAGCCAGCACACCCTGCGACTCTCCATGACCAGGCTCACAGACCCCCGTCCCAGACCAACACATCCTTCTGCATTGGATTGTTAACGCTTAGACGCTCAAGCACTTTAATTAACCAATGTTATGTCCTAAAAACTGAACATATGTTTTCATATCCACCATAAATAAAGACAGTGTTTGACAGCCAGACAGTGGTATGTCTCAGTTCTGCTGTAAACGTACTGTAGAATTGCATGTAGGAGCCCTTTCTCCTGGCTGTGTTTGTGCAGTAGCTACACCCAGTTGTTTATTTTCCTTGTTGTTATTTTCTCTGGAGGTTGGTGGATGATAGAGAGCCCATTAAAGTATAAAAAGCGCTCTGTGCCGTGTGATCAGGGCCCGATGCGCTCTCGCCACAGGCATGTTCATGGGTGGCACCGGGCTCGCCGGCAGCCATTTTGAGACATAATCGGAGCTGCGAACTACTGTAATAACATAACGAGCACCGAAGGGGTGTATCGCTTTTTAAATCATCTTAAGAGTCCGATATGTTCGAGATAAACACGCCGCAGTAGCGAAGTGTAATTTATAAAATTGTGTTTGGCTTGGTCGTCTTATTGCGCAGAAGGTCTCTAGTCAGACTTTTTAATGAAAGGCAACTTAAGTTTGGCAGCCAATGGCACACTGCCTCTGGACACTGTGACTGGGGGAAGTATTTAAAGGATGTTTAAATGTCACAGGCAAGGGACAGTATGCCAATGGCAGAAAACAGCTGCATTCCTTAAAAAGCCGGTCTTAAAACCTTCCTTGTAATGAGCTGTATCGTAGGAGTTTGCGCGTGCTCTAATTCATATAATAGCATTGCAATCAAACTTTAACCTTGCAACTTCGAAAATACTTGTAACTTAAGTCAGGGCGTGACTCTTCCATGGCCTTCATCTACACTACATGTCTGTGTGTAATGTGTGCGTTTCGCCTTTCCCGTAATTCCCTGAGAGTTAAGAGGTTATTCACCTTGAAAGTCCTTCAAGAAAGGAAAACTTTGGAACGATCTGAAATATACTGCATATAGTTTAACCACAGATTGCTTCAGCGTAACAAAAAGGCACAGTTCCATAAAAGATGCAACATTGAAACCTCCTCCTGCCAAAATCCTCCAACCAATATACGTGATTTTGTTTGCTCAACAACTGTAACTCATTGCAGATCAAAATGGCACCTGATCATTTGGCATTCATACACCCTTGGATCAACAGTGGGTTGTGTTCCTTGGGTTCTCAGCTGCAAAACCGTGCATGCAAACATGCTGAGCTTTTCATTTCCAAACCCCTAAGATCACACATCTTTGCCAGGATAGTTTGTGGAGGCCTTCTCACTGGCTCTAAAGTATGCTTCCAGGAAGGCTTCTTGTGGACACAAGATGCAGGAATTAAACATAACATTTAACATCCAACCTGCTCAACTGACATATCGGCGGGAGGGGGAATCAACTATCAATACTGAGGTCAATGCAGAGCGAGAGAAGAACAAATACTAAAAAGGGTGAAGGAGGCACCAATTTCAAGCCACCATTTCAGAACCATTTCAAAGACCTGGATGAATATAGCATGATTAGTCACAGTACCACTGCTTGATTGTACTCGTCTGAATACACTTGTGTTCTGGGGAGGGTCCACACAACGCACAGTACTGGGAATGCAGTCTGCTTATTGAAATATTATTTTGCATCATTTACAAGACATTTTCCAGAGTCAAAGGAACCACCTGACAGAGAAAGATAAGCAGGTCAGTCTCCATGGTAATGTGACATTGGGTAACCCCAGGCCTTTTATTGGTCATGACCCATGAAGACGAAGTTTACAGAGATTCATGCACGGACTTTGCATGGACATCACATGGATCAGGCAGAAGGGTTGGTCCCATCTCAATCAAACATTTAACAGGAGACCATTTTTTAATGAGACTTGAAATACAAGCTGGGGTGCAAAAGCAAATGTGAGCATATTCACATCAGGCAAATTGACTGATATTGTTAAAATAATTCATTGTTTTAGATGTGCTTATTTCTGAAAGGATGGAATAGTGTTTATGAATGTGTTCCATATATTGTGTTAACTGCCTTACTATGCATTTTTACTTGGAATATTTTTTTCATTAATATTTATTTTTTAAGCATTTATACCAGGAATAATGTTTAAACAAATGATTTTTCATTTTTGGAATGGCTTATTAGGAGGCAGAAACAAGTTCCTGTCAACAAAAACAAGCATTCTAATGTTCTTTAAAAATGTAATCTCCAACACATTTGGATGCATCATATGATGCCCAAGATGAGATGGGGTCTCTTTTCTATATGGGCTAGACATTTCTCAGAAATATTATCTACAAGTGAAAGCAGTGGAAAGACCATGAATCAGATTCTAAGCCTAAGAATTAAAGAGAAAATCTGATTTGGCCAACATCCAAAAAGAAAAAAACAGTTTGATGATAGCCATGTAAGTATATCATCCCTATACCAGTGATTTATTATGCTAACTACTACCAACAGTTAGCACCTTTGAATTAGATTAAATCATAGGCTCTCAGACATCTTACTGGTATTTGAACAGTATACACAATGCGCAATGGGGTGATATGATGGTATTTTTGTTACAGCTTCTCAGGACCTGGGCTGAGAAGTTTGGCAACCTGAACCCTGCTCAGCCTCAGGGGATTAATGTGGCTCTATATTTCTGTGTCAGAAAACATAACCGTATAACACGACCGTAACATAACAAAAAAGAAGTCCAGGAAGTCATTAGCCAATCCTCCTGGGATCTAGGTCACGGCAGGTATGGTGCACGCGTGTTTGTGTTTTGTACCGGAGGGTTACGCACGCACACGCGTGACGTTGCACGGCGTGTTAACACATCGCTCCGTGCTGTGGCCTTCTCTTCTCTCCCGCACCTGACTCGGAGTGGAGGAGTAACGCCGGCAAGGAGTAACGCCGGTCGTGCGCTGTGAAATTCCTCCGCCGAATGGAGCCGCCGCGGGCGCGCCCTGGACAAACACGCAGTGACAGTAATTTAGCAGCTCTGGAGATAGAGCTCCAGACAGAGCCCCGATTCACATCGGCTGCAACAGGATCCCTCCCCTGTGCACAGAGCCTCACACAGTGGCCCGGACCGCTCCACACTTCAGTCACCTGGGCTGCACAAGGCCCTTCTCACTGCTCGGCCGGGCCCTGCCCCGCTCACCAATAACAAACTCTGTTCCCGGTCCTGTTTGGAATGCCTACTTCACTCCTGCTCCTCCACTATGCGACCGTCTACTGCCATCTGAGACTGTAAGACCCTCTAGGGTCTTTCAGCGCACTCCTCCCTGGTTATGATTGTGCACTTTGTTGTACATCGCTCAGGATAAGTGCGTCTGCCAAATATCTATAATTTAATTTAATGCAATGTAATGTAATGTAATGTAATGTACTAGAAATAACACAAGGACACAAAATATACAGCAGACTCTTTCCTCCGTATCTCAACCTACAGAGAAATTGTGTGGGAATCTGAAAACGAAAGATTATCTGCAAAAATGCCTTCACTGCAAGACTACAACTTTAAAGCACTCTCCACTACTCCCAGAAATGGATAAAAACCAAGGGGACACGCTAATTCCCAAACACGTTAACGCTGCTTTCCATCACATTCTGACGCTCGCTCTGGCACTGGCCAGTGAGGTCGCGTGCCACTGCGACCCCTTTCCTGGTGACCCCGGCAACCTCAGCCTCCCACCTCATGAAATTACGCTCGTACTTCTCTGCCTGGTCCTGCTGAAGAATGCTTTCGACAAAACTGCAAAACATAAATCTAATCTGTATGTCCATAAAACAGTGGTATCATGTTGTGCTGGTCTACATCCATATGGAAAGGATAACGCTGTCTCAGAGCTCCATAGAACACAATGTATGGAATCCTTCATGAAAGCACATACAGAAAAGCAAAAGCAGTCTGAAAAGGAAACAGATATGTTTTTACTTGTTGAGATGTGTTCTGTTAAGTCAGAACTCATGTCATTTTCTATATTTTCTTCTCCAGTGAGAGGTTACATTCTATAATGTAAAATGCAAATGTGAGGGAGAGCAATGCAGCTGTACAATGTCTATTGTAAACCAAATTCCCCCACTGACATACTAAGAAATTATACATAATGGGCAGTATAACATTTTATAACCTTTGTGTTCAAATGTTATGTTTCTGACCTCTGTAACCTGAGAATAACCCGTAACCAAAAACAACGTTTATTGTGGATTCCTTCTCTCCTGATAAGATTGACACGGAGTAAGACAGTGCTCACTGGAAATAAAGACAAAACAAAAGTAAAGCAACAACAAAGTTGTTCCTTTCAGAAAGAGGATGAACGGGACATATGCGATCACCCGGTGAAGCCCTTAACCCCACATTGCCCCAGGGGCAATTGTCTCCTGCTTGGTCTCATCAACTGTAAGTCACTTTGGATAAAAGCATCAACCAAATAACATGTAATGTAATATAAGCATGATGACATACTGTAACAGGTGGTCTTGATATCAATTTAGAAAGGTTGTAATTGTATGTGAATTCTGGTTAAACCGACCAAAATACATACATTCCAACAGTATAGCACATCTATCATGGCTGAAACAGGCAATGACAGACCTCATAACTGAGACATTCTGTGTTTTCATATGCATTGTGGTGAATTCCTTATTAAGCAATCAACTATAAGGTAGCCTGGGGGAGCACATTAATTTAACATTTAACACGTCGCTATGGGAAGTGTTCAATTTCCGCCATTAGGGCTTATCCAGGTTACAGCTGTACAGTTAATAGCTTCCCTGAATGTCATCTTTATTTGTGTAAATGTCTTTTACAGGAATATTTATATCCCTTCTCTTTGACCTATACCATGGTTAATGTTAGCTTTCACACTAGAATATTTCTTAATCACTCAAGTCACTGGGAAACACATATACAGTATAAACTGTACTATTCAAGCAGCCTGTATACAAGTTCTGACATCTTTTTCATGGTGATTGCGCGATATAACCTCCACATTATCAAAGGTACGTGGGACAGGGAGTAGGACTCCAAGCAAAAAAAGAGTACAATGCCAGAACAAGCAATGGCACTGAAACAAGAGCCCAGATATAGCCTCGGAAAAACTATATACGACAGTAGGAAATGTCAGAGAGAGAGAAGCTCTCACCTGCAATTACCCCGTCCCTGTTTCATTAGTGGTGCCAGTTAAAGCCACCCCTTCAGTTTGTGTAGTGTCATAGCAACTTTTGAAACCAGTCCAATTTTCTGCAAGGAAGGAGGCAGGAGCTGGAAAAACATCTGAGCACTCAATTTCCTCTGCCTCTGTTATCCTGTGTCCCATAATTTCTGTATATTTTAACACAGCTCAGTCATTCTACCTCAGACACATACCCTCAGACCCACACAGATGCTCCTTCACACAACTCTGCATCCTCTCCTCTTCTTCTTCTTCTTCTTCTTCTCCTCCTTCTTCTTCTTTTCTAAAGTATACACTATAATTAAACATCCTTTTTAAATATTAAATACTGCATGAGAAAATGTCACACTTGACTGCTTATTGAAAGGATGATTAGTTCATGCATTTTAATTTTTTTTTTAACATTTTTAAAATGAGAATGTTCTGGAATCCCAGACTGGTGACAGACACTGGGAGTCAGCTTGCCCTCATGCACTGACATTACACTCTCCATTGAAAGCATAGCGACTGCAGGAAATTGGAGAATTTTCCTCCAGACTGGCCCAGTACAACTGGGAACCCCTCCACACGAATCACACATCTCTATCTGATAGACGATATAAGTCAAGTCACATTCTCCGCACTGTGCATTTTTACCTGCCAACAAAATGATCAAACCGCTATTATCTGCATTTATAAGCTCCATTCAGCCTCATTGTCACCAGTCCTTTTGGCAAATGTAAAAGCATGAGTGGGCCAATATATGAGGAATTTGTTCAAGTACGGTCTGCCAGGCTATTGCGTAATATTCACAAAGTAGAACATAACCATAATTCTTTCTGAAAAGGAAAGAGAGCATTTGTACAATAAAATTATTGCTGAAATGTTCACTATGGCTTCTTTTTTTCCCCTAAAAGGTGCACTTTAAGTTTGAAGGGTTGACCTGTTATATAATATTACTGAAGAAAAGGGAACATTTACTAATTCTTGTCATTTGGAACATATCTGCACATTAGCTCGGGCTGATAAAGTCTGGTTTGGAGTATGTCCAAGTTTCAAGGCCTGAAGCCGGAGCTGTAACTGTACAGGCCACAACGATACGGTCAGAGAGGGGGCTGCAAAAATAGAACTCAAGATGGTTTGGATTCAGATAGGCAAGGAATGGTTCAAGCGGAGATTAGCGAGTTTAATGTTTTACATCAGAGGTGGAACTCATCAACTCTGGAGAGAGATGAACTGGGGGGTTGATGTGGGGAAAGGACAAGGTTGACCACAGGGATTTAGATGTGTTCCAAGGCCATGGTCTCGTTAATAAGTAGCTCAAATCCGAGGTAGAACAAGTGGCCCAGGTTACCAGCACTTAGAACTGCATGTATGCAGAGATACAAGGCTGGATTCTATGTGAGAACTAGGGCACATCAAACAAAGACTCTCAGGCACGTAGCAGAGGTTATTGTGCTGGATTCTAGGATTTTGTCATAGTCACGAAGGTCACTCACAATCAAATGTTCTGAATGTAAGCCAGATTTGTGAGGGTTCAGCACATTCAGAGAAGGAAATACGATTATTCATCCTTTAGATGTTTATGTGAAGAAGGGTAGAGGAAAAAAGGGTGTCCACTTGCTCTAAACCCACTGCATTGTGGAGAATGATGGCGGGGGTGGTTTCAGCAATTGGCGAATTCAACCCTGTGCGAATGCTTACGGGAAACAGAGGGAGGTAGGAGAACGTACTGGAGATAAAGAAGAGAGCTCACAGCTGAGAGTTTAAAGGCTTCGAGGTGGGCGGATACTCAGACAGACTGCCAGCCTGCGTGAATGGAGAGCCGGAAGGGCTATGGTCAGGGTCAGAGAGAGTTGGGTCAGGGAAAGGACCGGGTTGGGTCAGGGTCAGAGAAAGTTGGGTCAGGGAAAGGACCGGGTTGGGTCAGGGTCAGAGAAAGTTGGGTCAGGGTCAGAAAGGGTTGGGTCAGGGAAAGGACATGGTTGGGTCAGGGTCAGAGAGAGTTGGGTCAGGGAAAGGACAGGGTTGGGTCAGAGAGAGTTGAGTCAGGGAAAGGACATGGTTGGGTCAGGGAAAGGACAAGGTTGGGTCAGGGTCAGAGAGAGTTGGGTCAGAGAGAGTTGGGCCAGGGTCAGAAAGGGTTGGGTCAGGGTCAGAGAGAGTTGGGTCAGGGAAAGGACAGGGTTGGGTCAGAGAGAGTTGAGTCAGGGAAAGGACATGGTTGGGTCAGGGAAAGGACATGGTTGGGTCAGGGTCAGAGAGAGTTGGGTCAGGGAAAGGACAGGGTTGGGTCAGAGAGAGTTGAGTCAGGGAAAGGACATGGTTGGGTCAGGGTCAGAGAGAGTTGGGTCAGGGAAAGGACAGACATGAATTTGGCAGAGACTGGAAGACAGAAGGATTGCTTGAACAGGTGTTAAATGAGGGATTGTGACACTAGAGCCATGTGTACCCTACATTATGAAACATACTGTACATTTTATTCAATATTGGGATTAATTATTATACATTATTATATTCTAATATTATTATGAAATATTATAACAAATAAAACATTACAAATATACAGCCATAGAATTCCCACTGCAAATTATGTTCACATTTTATGAACTACATTCAGTTTACTACTTTCATCAGTTAAGTCTTCTGTCAGTTTTACAGGAGGGAAAAGCATAATTATAAGAACTGAGAAAATTATTATGAATGTACATGATTTGCTCCCAAAACTGCCTCCTGTGGCTATAATAATACACCTGATCCTGGATACCCATTAAAATATATCATAAAATATATCAAGTTTTATTTTTACTTCAGCCACGGGGTGGGGTTACACTATGGACACGTGTGCTTGATCTTTTTCATGGAAATAAAGACAAATCACTTCTAAAGCATGTGATACCAGGCGCAGTGTACGATGTAATATGTATTCATAATCATCCTGTTCTCCATAGTCTGCCGAGACCTTAATCCCTGATGATCCCAGTGCAAGCGAGTCATGAAGAATTCACAGGAAGCGTTTCTTCACCTGAAAACTCCTGCTCTTTTTCCAGTTCATTTACCCTGTGCCTCCTGTGTTTCATATGTCAGGGGAGGAAGCCAAGTCTGCCTCTGAAAGACTTATCCTCTTTCTTTAAGTCTACAAAAACTCGCTCTAGCAAAAAAACCCCTCAGGGGTACATAATAAACATTTAATTTCCCCTGGCAAGCAATAGGAAGGCTTATATGATGTAAAGAAGTTGAGAGTAAGAGCCTAAAAGAATACTTGTCATTCTCCATATCTCGGCCGGGGTTAATTCCCGTAGTTATAGCTGTGGATTCGCAGAAGATGGTAATACTTCATCAGAGAAACGGGAGTCTTGCTGACCTGTTCACTGCAGCAAGTATCCTCTCTGGAATCCTTTGACGTTAGTTTTGCGAAGCTCAGCATTCGATTATGAGATTACACCACACGGGGACCCCCAAGGGAAGCTTTTGGTGAACAATATGAGTAGGAAGGAGAGGCCTTACTTTGTCTAAAATGCTGTGTTCTATTCAAGAGAGAACACAGATCTCGATCACCCATATATCCATGAAACAGAAACTGCTTTCAACCATGAAGGAGTCAGTTTAAATCTCCTGAATGGCTCTGTTGGGACTGAACATGCCAACGGTCACCCATGAACGGAAACATCGGTCTGTAGTCCAGGCCCATTGAGAAGAAAAGGCGCTCAATCCGTTTGTTTGGTTTCTTTAGCCAACAGCCATCCATCGGCCATATATCTGACCACCCCAACAGAAAAGCTCAGATAGGCTAACACAGTCTAGGGATGATGTTCACGCCTGTGCAACAAAGACACTGTACCATTAACAGTGAGCTGAGGGTCTTACTGTGAGGGGACTTACTGTATTGTATGCGTCAGGCAGAAGGCTGATGCACTACCCTGGGTAGAGTTGTCCAGAAAGTTCACCTATTGCTTACATTTAAACTCCAGTTCCATCTATAGCACATGTTGCTGAGCTTCCCCTAAACGTACCAAATTATACTCTCCCCATGGTTCCCTACTGCTGTGGCTGTGTTTTTTGACATAGTCTCTATGCAGGTGTACTGTACATGTGGATACATTCTTTGCATGTAAGCTTTACAGACATGAAATGCATAAAAATGTGCATGCCTCTTAGTGTTTACTTGTATGACGGTTTGATTGCTTTAAGAGAGTGCAATCGTAAAGGGACACAGTGTGAGAGAATTTGCTGGCGGTGATCATTCATACATTGAAGGTCTTTTTGTTGCTGTCTGTGCACATGTGTAGAAAGTCTCCTATCTATGTTTCTCCCCTGTGTGTGTACAGGGCAAATGTTGATATGTGACTATACATGGTGGACAGAGGGTGCACATACAGATATGTGCTGTGTTTACGCGATGTGATCATTCATAAATATTTACAGTGTGAGTGAGCATGCATCTAGGAGGTGTCCCCCACTCATCTCCCAGATTAATGTTCTGTTTCGACATCTCATCTGGGAGGCATATACAGTACGTGATATGTGGAGTACAGTTTGCTTTGTGCTTCGGCTGTACAAAATGGCTGAAATCTCAGCAGTGCCCACAGTGTGGGACAGATGGAGGTTTGGAGAGATGGACCTTTTCCTATTATCATTCAGTGAAGATCAGTAAGCTTAACAAGAACCAGGTGGAGGGAAGAAAGCTTATAGCAGAAATTAGAGAGAAAAAAATGCCCAAGACCCAAGACCAAGCTTTCTTTCAAGCGTCATTCCACGTGTGTGGGCATACTGACACAATGTTTTCTGCTATAGGTTACAACGTTCATTCAAATACAAACGGTGTTTTTCCTCATCTTATTAAAAACAGAGGCATAACGATGAGCTCTGTTTATGGTTTTAATTCTTCTTTATAGGCTCCAGATTTATATGTTCAGCGTTGATACTGTAATAATAGACTTCAGATAGACACGCGGGACTGACAGGACCAGAGAAGGCCGAGACGGGACCAATAACTGTAATATCAACATGCCAAGCAACTGATATATGCTAAAGTACAGTAGCTACAGTGTGAGCACAGTTTGGCTTCAGTTTTCACCTCTGCTGTAATGAAAAATCCCAATTGGTTCAATCTTTGGGATTCCACTGGTGGACAAGATAAATCTGACTGTATTTATGATTTGTTTTTAACATGAAACATTTTGGTTATACATTCAGTGACCACTTTATTATGTGGACCTGTACACCAGCTTGTTAATGCAAATATTTCATCAGCAAATCATGTGACAGCAACTAAATGCATAGAAGCATGCAGATAGATGGTTTTTAGACCAAATGACAGAATGGGGAAGAAATGTGACTTTGACCGTGGAATGATTGTTGGTGCCAGACATGGTTTGAGTATCTCAGAAACAGCTGATCTCCTGGGATTTTTATGCACAACAGTCTCACAGAGAATGATGCAAAAAAACTAAAAAACATCCAGTGAGCAGCAATTCTGCAGGCTTAAACGTGAACTTAATGAGAGAGGTCAGAGGAGAGGGGCCAGACTGGTCGAAGTTGACAGGAAGCTGACATTAATGCAAATAACCACACATTACAACAGTAGTAGAAGAGCATCTCTGAACACACAACGTGTCATAAATGTAAGTGGATAGGCTACAGCAATAGAAGTCTTAAAAATAAGTCTAATAAATACCTAATAAAGTGCTCGGTGAGTATAGGTCCTAATATGGAGCAAATCCACATTACTCACACTGGTTAGTAACACATCAATTTCAAAAATGGCTTCCTGTTTACACCTACACTGTGTCTCTATGTAAGGAGGCCAAGTGAAGTTATTTTCATTCCTCCTCTCCTTTGTGGGATGGCTTGACAGCCAGGAGGATTGAACGCGTGACAAGGCATTGGTTATCTCATCCTGGAGGAACACCCCTTTTGTGGTTTAGCTCACATAGTAATTGAAGACACTTCTTGGTTCTGCTCTGTCTGCAAACTAGAATACCAGAAATAGGCCTGTCTTCTATGTGTTCTATTTTTTCCATAATACATAATTTTTCAATGATGAAATGCTAAGATTAAGCACCGTGGTGGTGCATGGTTAAGGCAGCGCACCTTGATGCAGGCATCAGCTCCATGCAGTTGCGCATTGAGGACGATGCGGATTGAAGAAGGCGTGTCGATCTCCTTCCGGCCACCGGGGGCAGGGTTGCAGCAGTGTTTCCTCATCATACATGGCCGATTGAAATAAAAGAGGGCACAATTGGCCACCAAATTAGATCAAAAGTCGGAGTATTTTTTAAACATAAGGATGAACAATCATGGCAGCATCCTTGCAGCAGGGGCCTATGGCTGTTGCAAGTAATTGCTGTAGACGTGCCGCTCATCGTTTAATTCGCAGACAATTTGACAACAAAACTTTTTGCACAAATTCCGTAATAGGGCACAGCTGACTCACTGCCCTCGGGTCCTTAACCCCGTCCATTTCACAGATTAATTTAGGCTTACTCACCCATTACTCATCCATGATCTCAAGAACAGTCTTTGTGTGAGCGGCATCGACTTGTTCCAGATAACGAAGATCATATTCAGAGACCATGGATCTCTATAAATCAGGATATGAGGTAGGGTGCTTGGATCAGTGATCTCAGTAGACATCACCATAGAAACCAGCGACTAACTCCAATTCCCTTTTGGTCTGATGTTACTAATAATTCTATGCATAATTTTTCCACTCTGGGTTTTATTGACCTTCTTTTTGTATATCTCAAAATATATGCAAGAACTCATGCCAGGAATATGCTATATTTATCAGGATTGATCTGTAGATAGTTATATTCTAAACAATAGTTATATTTGAAACAAAACATTCATTACGCTTTATTTATATCCTTTGACCAAGTGGAAGCTGACAGTGAAGTGTTTGCTTTGTAGTTCAAATGTAGTGAAAAGAGCACATACTGAATGCATTGTTCAAAATCATGTGCTGATTCAGAAGAGGGTCTTTCTCATTTAGGCAATAATGATTAAAGAACCAACATATGAATTAGATTACACAAAAGCACTGCAATGTTCTACAGGGGGTCTTGCACAGGACAAAATGTTTCCAGGTTAGTGACATGAAACAATGGTTAAAAAAAGAAAGAAAAAAGTATATGGTAGACAGTTTTCTATTTGAGAAAGAAAATTAACCGTAACTCTTTGTTATTTATCTCCTTTTATTTGATAAAACCCAGCCCTTTTCTACCTACCAACAGTATAAACTAAACTATACTGCATATGATTTTTCTCTCACCCAGCAATGAGGTAATTATTTTTATTTAGGTAATTTTGGTTTATTTGGTAATTATAATATACTGTCCCAAAACACAAGGTTTGTCCATGTGGATGCCAGGTACAACATAAGGATGACATAAGTGTGTGTGTGTGTGTGTGTGTGTGTGTGTGTGTGTGTGTTTGTGCGCATGTGTGCATTTTGCATGTGTGTGTGTATATGTGTGTGTGTACATTTTGTGGGTCTGTGTGTATAGGTGTGTGATAATGTGTGCGTGTGCTTGTGCTTGTGTGTGTGTGCACGTGTGTACGCGTGTGTGCACGTTCGTGTGTGTGCGTGCGCGTTTATGTGTGTGTTTGGTGGTTGCACCATTTCAGGGCCCTCCACCCTGACCGACAGAATCCGCAAAGCCACACAATACGCCCTGGCTGCACTAAAGGTGAGAAGGGGTTTCATATTGCAGGAGAGCTGAGAAGAGGATTAGGGCAGACAGAAAAGCTGATTGGGAGGCAGCACAGCTTTCTAATCCAATTAAATAAAGAAATGAGACGCAGTGCACACTGGGGAGGCACACGCTGGAATGGGCCAGTCACCTCACAAGCGCAAAGCACAGCTGGCAACCAAGAGGGGGCTCCAGCGTGTCCTCCACAGATAACTCAGCAACGTCCCCGAACGAAAACCACCCCCGACATCAAAGCCGCTGACGTCTCTGACCTCATCACCCCCGAGGACCTAGTAATTGGGTGGAAGAAAGACTTCAGGACTCTCAACAGGACGCCCCTCTACAAATCCTAACTTTATTCCTGTGTAGTAATAAGTTTAATGAGTCCCAGCTTACTGGCAAATGAGACAGACAAGTGTTTTTCAACTCTAAATGTCTCCTTTTCCATGCTAAAGAAATAATATAAATAATATTACATTTGTTAAAAAAAAAAATCCGGCAATTCACATCTTCCAATTGTAGTATATAACAGTCAAATAATGCATTAATCCAGGCAAATAGTTTCCCCAAACAGGATTTAGCTAGAGGTTGAAACAAAAAGCCTATAGTACTTAAGAAGAATTGAAGGGGGCTGTGAAGAATTGGGATGAATAATATTATGCACAGAAAAAGCTCAGATTCTGAAAAGGCCAATTTGATTAATTCCCAATAAAAATGTGCACAACTGACAAACTGCTGATGACTACCCCTCTGTTTTACTGTGACAGTAGCAGGGGTAGCACTGTTTTAATCTCTTGACTGCGGTGTGTGTTACAGTACTTCCCGTCCTGACAGTGGCATGTGTATCAGTGTTTCTTCCCCTGACTGTGGTGTGTGAAACACAATTTCCCCTCCTGACTGTGGCATTGACTGGCGGGCTCTGACACAGTGCTCTTTCATGGCCTGAGCAGCAGGGCTTTGGTGGAGGGAGCAGGCCGTTCAGTAGCTATTGCAGTAATGAAAGGAAAATAAGCAGGCGGTGTGAACAGACCACTGTCTTGTTACCTTCCTGGGGAGCAGGATATTGCAGGGCTCCGCCCATCACTATCCATGCTAACGCGTTTAAACCTATCGCTTCAGTGTTTGGCCCACCAAACCGGAGCCCACAGGAAGTCTGGGGAATGCTACTTAAACCGATCCTTCTTATGGCAAATGGGAGGAGGGTGTCACTATGGTGGTGAGGGGACACAAGGGCAGGGGTTCCAAAGGGGGGGGGGGGGTGGAGCAACAGAGAAACTGACGGAATTGTCACAGACCACTCGGTATGGACGAGTTAACTCGAGACTCACAGACTGTGATGTTAACTCGAGACTTGTAGACTGTGATGTTAACTCGAGACTTGTAGACTGTGATGCTAACTTGTTAACTTGAGACTCTGTGACTATGTTAACTTGAGACTCATAGACTGTGATGCTAACTTGAGACTCGCAAACTATGTTAACTTGAAACCTGCAAACTACGATATTAACTTAAAACTTGCAGACTGTGATGTTAACTTGACCACACCTACCATCTCTGGAAGCAGCAGCAAAATGTTCACTCCTAGAGCATAATGCCAGATAAATGTTTAGGACCTTACTATTATATTTCTGTAGAAAAACGAATTTACCTTACAGGTTCCAGTGGCTCTGAATACCCAGACCATACTGTACACAAAGATGCGAAACATTTGTCGCCAACTTGTTTGAGTAAATATTATTTTCCTTCAAGGGTAAATTAAAGTTACATCACAAAGGCAGAATTCATAGCTAAGGCACTGGGCGTGGAGGAGACAGGGAACAGACAAACCTCTCTTTGGCCTCTCTCTCGTTCTGTTCTCGCTCACTCCCCCTCTCTCTGCCGCTTTCTCATGCTCTATCTCTCGCTGTACAGGTGAACGAAGACTCAGAGAACATTGGACTGAAGCCATGAGCTGCTGCACATGCCAGAGAGTAAAAGAGTGGAGGATTTAGCTCTGCCCTCCATTACATTATATTATTATTTACTTAGCAAAGCAATACAGCTTACATGGTATCCATAATATTTCCTGAAACGATTCAGGTTAAGTATCTTGCTATACAAGGTATGACAGCAGCACCCACGTTATAAATTCAGGAGATTCTTCCCTGCCTCCTTCTAGTTCAAATTTCCATTGTCTAAATCCACTCTTCTAACAGTTCAGTGTGTGTGAGTATGTGTGCGTGTGTGTGTGGGTTTCTGCATCTCAGACGCTTGTGCTCAGCTTAGCCAAACATGTCCTCACATTGTTTAAGCCCTTGTTTTTAATTACATTTCACTTTTGGAACGTCACCATAAATAGTGCAAAGCCCTACAAATCCTGCTTGTAGTGTATAATTCTCCTTTGAATTCAGAACTCCATACTTAAAAATGACAAACAGATGACAGAGAGGAAAACCAATCCTCTCCATTTCTAGTGCTTGTTCCCGTTCATGCCCCACTAGGACAGGGTCTCTGAAGGGACAACACTGGCTTCTGGTGGTTATACAGGCAAGTACATTTTCTGATGCTCTCCTCTCAGAACAAAAAGTTGGGTCATTGAGTTCACTTCACCGCGCTGAAAATCTGAAACAACCAATTTCCTATTGTGCCCTCAAGGAACACCAAGGCACATCTGAGCTCTTTAGCTGTTGGAAAAAAGAACTCATTGCGGACTCCTGATCAATCGTAACCTTTCTGTAAAGAGCACTTTACAATAATCTAAGCAAGGCTGACCAGAATGTTTTCTCCTGTTTGCTACACAGACAATCATCAGGGGAAACATACAGTGATTATCTCCACGGTGGAACGGAAACGGTGAAGGCAATTTATGGGATTATCAGGGAACAGAAGGAATGGTTGTGATGGTCTCTGAGATTTTGGGATAAGAAATCACAAAACCACAAAAAAATCAGCTGCTGGGCTTTCTGAAATGCTCCATTTGCTTTATTGATCATTCACATTTATTTATTTATACATTTAATGAAGAGCGAATGTTAAAGTTCAAATTAAAGACTGAACAGAGACATAAAAAGATAGTGAAATGTGTTGCCTTCTGTGCAATGTTAGCCACTGGATGCCCGAAACTCAGTGAAGATAATTACTAGTTACATAATCTATATTTTTCTCAGTGTATTATAATTATGTTTATATATATATGTTTGCCCAACCAGTTTTGAGCCATCCCGCAAAATTATTTTCGGTACCAGAGGACAGTTAAGAAACCACTGTAGGTTCCCGTTATTGATTTCACTTGCTGCCTCTTGTCTCTGAAGTTTCTCTACATCACATGTACATGATCTGCTCAAATTCCACCTTGCCTGCATTCTCCACCAAATGAGAAGCGTTGTTAATCTATAAAATGGCTTTGAACCGGGTGACGGAGAAAGTGGGCCCATTCTCCCTCATTCAGTTTATTTTTGTCCAGCCAGGAATGTTTCAGCTGAAAACCTTGTACAGGCTGCTGCATTAGCCAGCCTGCTGTAATAAGAGATAAGAGTGTGATTTATAAAATAATATTCCTGTCCCATTTAGACGACTGGAATTCAACAGGATGCCAGCCGAACTGAAGTCCCAGAAGAGCCATATTTTTGCAGTGGGATTTTTGAATAGATCCTTTATACAAACCTCATTAATATTTTAGTACAGTCGCACCTATATTCGTTCATTGAACTTCCTGCCGAAATCCAAACAGATCTGAGAGACAGAAAGACTTTTGAGAATTCCTGTATTTACTTCCCCAGAACAGCATGCCTGTTTAGAAAGAGTTTGCACTCAAGCCATGAGCGCGAGTCCGTGCCACACTTCACAGAAACATCCATCAAAAGGCTTCATTTAAATTCAGATGAAAGCCGGGCCTTTTAACTCCTTCCCCTCTCAGCGTTGTTTACCTTCCGAACTGTTTGTTTTTCAAAAAGCAAATACCTGAAGAGGTTATGCTCGCAAAGAAGGCTATTTCTCTCAGAGCACCATCGCAGAAGTTTGAAGTTTTTATGAAAAACTTGCATTCTTCATTCGTTAAGTGAAAAGAGAAATATCTGTATTTCCTTACGATATTTGTTTATGCACAGAAAAACCCCACAATTTCTTTAAGGATGAAGATGGAAAGTGAAGAATTATAATGTTGTGTAAACAAACTGAATATATAGAATTTAGAGGATATAAAGTTCACAAAATTCCTAGCATCCTTGCAAGTTCTCACAGTCACTTATTATGATTGCTGTTTTTTTCCTGCTGATTATGGAAAAATATGCCATACTGAAGCAGATGGAATGAATACACTAAAATGTCACGTCATGAATCAAACACTGATGAATAAAGCATATTGAGAGCACTCTGTGCTCTTTTCAGCAAAATACCAGGCGGCAGGCAAAAAGTCAAGAGCCATTGTGTGTGGCCAAAGCACTGGAAAGTCTTCAGCAGATCATTCCGGAACATCCCCAGCATGGAAAATGGTGTGTGTGTATGTGTGTGTTGGGCAGGAAGATTTCTGCAGGTTCCAGTATCCGTGTGTGTGTGTATGTGTGCGTGTGAATTTGCATGACTCTACTCTCAACCATTTGTAAAATACGTGTAAAATTTGCACAGAAGAGTTTTTTTTAACCGCTGAACAAAAAAACCCGAAAGCAAACAGAGGGAGGAAGGGGACTGCAGCCCCATGGGAAATATATTTGAAGATGTGAAAATACTTCAACGGTGAGGAGAGGTCTACGTCCGACTCGCAGCTCTGAACCTCACGTCAAATCGCGCAGAATCAAACTGGACGCTTGAAGACAGCCGGCCTTCAGAAGTGAAAGGGAAAAAAGAAGAAAAACCCCCAGCGCTTTAGCAATTGGAACGCGCGGCGCCCCGGCTTTCCTTTTCTCGCCCTGAACAAATCGAAAGAAAGTGCAGTTCTGTTCTTTGTGCGGCATGACTCCGGCCTGAGGTTTGGATGGGGAGTGAATGGACAGTTTGTGCCGGCAGACACTTGCGGAGGAGAGGCCTGTGGGTACGCGGACGTCAGAATCTGGCCACTTTTCACAAACCTCTGGCAGCAGAATAAATCACCCCTTTATCCCACCCCACTCCAGCAGCAGCTGTGCCCAGCCCAGGGACTCTGGACAAAGTCTCACCACGCTGATATATCTCACAGACATACAGCGCTCCTCTCATCTCCACCCAGGCCAGCCGTGGGCCGTGCCCAGAGGATGCCTCGACCCAAGGCCTATCTTTAGCAGCCCGGGCTGCTCTGCGTGTTCAAGCGCAGAGCGTTTTACACCTGAGAGAGCACGTGAGCAGTGACGGGCGGCGCAACTCTCGGATCCCTCGGCCCCCCAGCCAGTCAAATAGCACCACCTGAAACACTCATCACATGTTACATTACATGTGATTTAGCTTAAGCTTTTATCCAAAGCGACTTAGAGTTGATTAGACTAAGCAGGGGACAATCCCCCCCGGAGCAATGCAGGGATAAGGGCCTTGCTCAAGGTTCCCAACAGCCTCAGGGATCTTATCATGGCTACACTGAGGCTGAACCACCAACCTTCCAGGTCCCAGTCACGTACCTTAGGCACTATGCTACAGGCCACTCCCACTCAAGCATCAAGAACAACTGTCCATTCAGAAATTACGCCGTGGAGATCGTACACGGGAACACAATTTCTGTTTACTACGTCTTGGCAATGTTCCCGTTTAAAGAGGTTTTTTTTTTTCATGCTTTAATAGACATCGCATGCACACATATCCATGCACATGCTGTGTAGAGTATCTGCCATAATATACTGTATGTGTTTTTGTAAGTATGAATATTCCACATACTGTATATGAATGAATTTACAGTCGACAAAAATGTTCTACTCTAACAGTAGCAATTTAAATCAAAATGCATTGCACCTGAACAAAGGAAGTGAAAAGATAAACAGAAGACAACTTATTGCGCCTGAAACATGAACAGAATTGTCCTTAAATGTACTATTACTTGGTGCATTCACCAATTTTCTCTTATTTGGAATTTTTCCTTTGGTACAATATTTACAAGTGGTACGGACGAGCCATGTAAACAAGAGCCTTGTGGTCCATGTTAGCACAGCTCGCCTGACACACAGAACTCGGATCAAACTTTCAAACTAGGCATCGCAGACGAAATATGAATCAAGATTCAGCAACAGAATTGTTTATTTCTCACCTCAAATGTTTTCAGAAACACATTTCAGTGGATTGTTTAGGAGAAAAAGGATAAAGTTTATCAAAGGACCGCCATATTATTATGTTTCGCCACAAATGAAGGAGCCGATCAGGTATCAGTTGTCCCTTGTTCTTGTTAATCTCTTTGGCCATCTATATGACGGAGCCCACCTACAGTATCATATATACTTATTATAACGGACGCCTTCATTTAGGACAGTTGTCTGAAGTTAGGAGAGTTTGTTGAATCCAACATGGCAGACTTGTAAGAGCCCTTCGTTTGAAAAAAGTAAGAGAAATGTACGATTAGAATATGAAAATGCTCTTGCATAGAGATTACCCTGTTTGACTAAGCAATGTTCATTCTGGGATATAGAAGGACATTCCAGCCAGGATGCACAGGTCTTCAAATGGACAGACATGTCCTTCCAACAGAAGAGCCATTCTCCCCATAATAGCAGGAGATCTCACTCTTCACTTCAAAAATGTTTTAATTGAGAACATCCCCATCCTCATCAGTCTGCCAAACATTTGCTTTTGTTTTAGACGTTGTTCAGTTGTTGGCAAAAATCTAATAAGTCAGCATGTCTCAGGCAACCCCAGTTAAAGTTGATAGTCCTTGCTTTGGTATTTTACATTAAACAAATGAGCCTTTCATCAGAACTTCAAACAAGAAATTATTGAAATGACGAGAAAGAAATGAGGATGGCGATGACAGAAGTATCATTCGTAGATATGTTTCCCAACATTACTGTATCTGTACTGTACTGTACCTTCCAGCCCCAATCCTTTTCTGCATTCCTCATGTTCCTGACAGGCCCCCCAAGAACGAATTCTGAAACAAAAACAATTGCATGTATAGCTGGCAAAAAACCTATGAGACTGACATCTGACTTTTTCTGTTTTTGAAGCCAGAAGCGGAGACCCTTTAACATGAAGAGGCCCTTCCCTTTGTAGTGTGTGTACTGTTTATTTGAAGCGACACAATCCCATGCAGGTTTTTGTGCGCAGTTGACTGGGCTGAGGGAGGTTGACTTATGGATACAGACAGGCTGTTGAGAGTCAGGCCTGAATGAATGCTATAGGGCAAAGCATTGTGGCGGCTGACATAACTTTGGAAGTATCCCTTTCCTCTGTATTTCTTCTTAGGCAGAGTTTTGATTCGCCTCCATCTGGCCCAGTTCCATTGGGCCCAGGATGAAATACTGTCGCGGAGCAGTAATGCACCCGTCAACCCATTTTTCTCATCGCAGCCCTTTTTCACTGAGAGTGAAGAATGGGGATGTATCTGCGCAGAGTAATTGTGACGAGGAAAATCAAGAACAGCAATAAATCTCAAGCCTCCCTAGAAAGCACCAAAGCATTTCTCCCCATGAAACAGCCAGTGTATTTTGTGAATTACATGAATCGTGTTCCTATGTTTTCATTAATGACCTATAATGTCTTTAAACCAAACACACAGCACACAGAAATCTGAAGGGTTAAATTAGAGTTTGGGGGTATTAACTTGCCTTTAAGCTTTACCTGACAGTTAGACAGTAGTAGGACAGACTGCTCACACAGGGTGTTCACGCACACACATACATTTCAAACATAGACATCGATCAAACACCAAGCACCAATAAAACAAAATATGTCACTTCCTATAACATGGAAGGTACACCTACCAAATTACACGGAACCACACAGGTGACCGGTGTCTCAGGTAGTAAAACTGCCGTCTCTTTTCATCAAATCATCCCTTGGGATGTCTACCATGCAGCCATGGTGTCAGAGCAATACGAATTTACACAGCATTTCATCACCATCTATCGTGACATCGTACATAGCCTTTAAGTGCAAACCGCACAAATACAGCCGCTCATAAACGTTTAGTAACCCTCTTAGAACCAAGTGCAAGAACGATCCACACCAGCGCCACTCAACTCCACGTCCTGCGAGCCGCAGTGTCTGCAGCCGTGCGCCACACCGCCCGAACCAAGCAGGCCAAATAATGAGTGAAATCAGGCGAAATCAGGTCAGAGCGAGTACCTGCAGACACTGCAGCCCGCAGAACGAGGAGTTGCTGCTCTACACTCGACACTAATGCACATACTGTATAAACTACACAGTTAGGATTATTAATCGGCCTGTCCATCAGCCAACTAACCTGTCAGGAGATCAAAGGAGAGCAGAGTATGATCTAGACTGAATCTACGCAGCAGAACGTATGAGAGCCAAGTTCTTAATGGAAACGGTGCCTGGGGGATTATCCCTCAGGAGCTGGCATATACAAGACTCTAAACAGTCAGGCTACAGTCAACACACCGCAGGCTCTTTTTACACTACATCCTAAATCTGTCACTGAAGTGGCTGTTCAGGAATCCTCCTTTAAGACCGCACACTTTCTACACTATTTCCCTCACGTCGATTTTGGTCATTTCCATACGTATGCATCACGAATGAAAACCCATGAAAGATACTATGCATGTGTTTGTATGTTCAAACCTGGAAATGTTTCCAGTTTAACTGGAAACGACACATCAATTAATTTAAATACCATATTGCTCATAGCAGTACCTTGCCTCAGTACTATTGAGCATTCCCATTTGTTTATATAAGCACTCATTGCTGGAACCTCCACTACAAATAAGGGAGATTGCATATAAGCATTCTCTTCTGAAGCACACAATGGGCCAGTCTGCATCTGGCTCACAAATCAGGCTCACCGCACACAGACATGAGTCAGAGGAAGACACTTCATGCGCTGCAGGCACCTGATCAACCAGCAAGAGAGAAATGAGACTCAGACCCCTGTTGGCTGAATCTATCCTAGCCATGAGTGAGACTGTCATCACCCTGTAGGGCTACAGGCCCCGACCAGACCACAGGGCCCATCCATGCACTAAAACTGCCTTATCTGGAAGAGCAACCCTGCAGCTACAATTTATAGTCCTTAGTTCCTGGTCCACTGTGGCTTGTTGGATCACACAGAAACCACAACCGCAAGCAGCGTCCTGTCATTTGTGCTTCCACTTGATTTAGAACCATGGAGGTTTTACACAATCTCAATATTAAATTTTAACTCAGCCGTGCTTAATGGATAGCAGGAGAAAGTGTAAAATTTGAGAACATGATGGATCGCATTAAGGCGGATTACAGGATCTACGCAAGAACAGCCACAACCTAACGTATCCCAGTGCCAAGTTGTTATAAATAATATTGCACTGATGCGAAGTCTTTATATTGACCCATGGGGCAGAGTGCCAAGTACTGTACATAACCTCAAACCAGGTCCCCGTTCTGGCTTCTCCTCACGATGCCAAGTATCTGGCAGACTGGATGTCGATGTTCTGTAGGCAGCAGGTTTATCCAAACACGCTGTGGGAGATGCCTTCTCCACGGACTATATAAGATCCAAGAAGTGGGGCTCAGCACCTGCTTTACAGACCTAATGAAAGAGGGCCTTAACTGTGTCCCTCAGGGTTTCTGTGGCATTGTAGCAGGGATGGGCTTTCATGAGACTTCTGTATAGGGAAAAACGTACTACACATGGAGTGCAGATAGTTCAAATAGAAAATGAATAAATATATGGGATTAAATAAATATACTTTATATAAATAACTGTTTTACATTGAACATAAACTACCTGGCACTGCCAGGAGACTCCAGCAGTGTCTGATCTGAAGAGGCCAGAGAGAAACAACTCCTATGCAAAGTGGGTGAGAGAGAGAGGAGCTGGACTGGATGTGACAGTCTCTGCTGTTCAGTCTGAGCTCAGCTGAACCTGCTACAGCGAAGGCAAACACGATTAGGGCATTTAGGGCATTTAGGGCACTCCCTTCCGTTCGCTTGTACACCTCCCTGATGTCCTGCTCCTCGTGATGAAGAAACGCGGTTCATCAGGGCTGACTGACCGGCCTGGTCTGACTGCTGTGCAGTAGGCCGTCTCACAGCAGCTCCTGATTCAGGACACAGATGTGGCCTGCCAGCTCATGTGGCCTGCCAGCTCATGTGGCCTGCCAGCTCATGTGGCCTGTCAGCAGGTTCATTCTATTTCTTGGAAAAAAGCCTCTCTCTCTTTCTTTGAAGAAAGTCAGGTCAAGTTTTAAGCTCCAGCTTCAGTTTAGATGACATGCAGTCTAAAGACATGCAGGTTAGGCTAATTGGAGAGTCTAAATTGCCCCTTGGTGTGCTCCAGTGCCCTTGACCAGGGCACAGGCCTCCGTACTGCGGCTCTCCACAGCTCCTAGGTAAATAGGATGCAGTGGATACATTTCATTGCCTAATCTAATGTAAAGATCACTTAAAACAAACTGTGTGTTGATTGATGTAAAATCACCGTTGATATTTACTCAGTCACAAATTAGCCTGAGACATACTCGGTGTATTAATTATTTTTCGCATTAAAAAAAGTATTTCCTCATAAAAATAAGAAATAATGCCGTTTAATTAAACAAAGCAAATGAATTAGTATTCAGCATACATTAATTCAACATGTCAAAGTCCAAAATGTCATCATATATACAAAGGAAAATGAGAATGTAGCTGCCAATAAGATGATACGAGAGATGATCATTGTCTCTTTCTTTGACAGGGAAACTTGAGAAGCAATCGCCACAGTGCCCCAGTGTGAAGCTTCTCATTGTCCTCCTGTCCCTTTAATTACAATAGAGCAAAAACACTTCCTTCTGAACACGCCACTACAGAGCTCCCTGTAATTGTACATGGGATAACTACACTTTATTGGATGGTCCGCAGTTATTATCCTGCTTTAACCCAGCTGACATTACCTACCCGTTTCATGCATACTTTGGTCAAGTACGTGATGTCATCACAGCCCTAAACACACAGAGAGATCAGGACTTGACAAAATACAAGTAATATCTTAAAGTAAGTACATGATCTCGAAATCACCAATCTGCCATGGCTCTCCTGAAATACACCAGGATCTTTCACTAGCATTGCTGGCGTCGTTCTTTGTTGACAAAACAGGCAGGGCCAGGCTGACACACAAGCTCACTGTTGAGTGGGGATTAGCATGAGGCAGTGCACGATTGGAGACTCCACACCAGCTCGAGGGTCATACAGAAGCAGTGGAAAACACTGAACGCTGTAGGTCAAAACACAGTTTTGATTCAGATGCTCAACCTGCTGCACAGACATGAGAAACTGTGAATCACTGATGCTGTCTGGTTTCACGAACCCTGCCCACCCCTCCACCCACCACACCCTATTCCACACACACCCTATTCCTGGGGTTGAGTGACAACATTTTCTCTTTTCACAAATGCACACATTTTTATAACATAGGTTAATTTTGTTTGTTAGGTTACAGATTGTATGAGTTACAGAATGAGGCGATTAATCAGGAGAAATTAACTTACCCCTTCAAGGTTTCCATTCCAATTAACTTTTGAAAGTTTAATAAATGTTCCATTTTCGTTTCTGTCAAGTTGATAATAATTCCATTGATTGGGGTGGATAGCTGAAATAAATACACACCCACAAGTACACACACACAAAAAAAAATACTAGGTCTTTTCATGAGTAAGAGTTTCTATTTGCAGAGTTGATGGATATGCACAACAGTGCTTTGTGTGTCGATGCTATGACTAAGTTAGCCAAAGAGAAGAACAGAGCTCAGCTGTAAGTTCAGGGGCTGTACAAACCTGGCCCAGGAGGGCTCCAGGCAGGGCTGTCTCAGCAGGCAGGTCCTCACACCAGGGAAGATGGAAACCTCCCTGGATTTTGGCCTGCAGGACCAGGGCTGAGCAGTGCTCATGCAGGTGCAGCGATGTCCTGGCTGAACGTAGCTTTTTGTTTTTGTGGAGACACTGATGATGCCAGCCATGTTGCCAGCTGGACTCTAGGGGATGCTGTGTCTCTGCAGGATACGTGCGGAACTATAAAACCGCAGCGCATAATTATTCATCCTCAATGTATGATTCAAACCTTTTGGCTCTTCGAGATCGCAGACATGGAGTCATTCCGCCCGCCCAAGGCACCCCAGCCATGGCGGGGGGTTTTAAACACGATGAAGTACAATTCAAGCAATGATGTGATTGTGCTATTGGCAGAGAGTGGGACTGGATTTCACATATGCAGACACAGCAATTTAAGATGCAATGGCTGAATTATCCGGACGTCATCATTGTACTATGCCAGTTACGCAATCATAACAACTGAAATACGTAATATTCTCATAAAACACTATAAACACTAGTAAGACTTGAGGTCAGTGCTAATAAAAACAGATATATTGGCAACAATCATATTGGGGGACAGTGTTGTTATCATTCCATTGTAGGTAGGTTACTTAAGGTTAATTGTGTTACCACAGCACTCCCAACGCCAAAACTGGCCGCTGCAGCCTGTAGCCTAGTGGTTAAGGTACATGCAAGGTTGGTGGTTTGATCCCCAATGTAGACACGATAAGATCCACACAGCTGTTGGGCCCTTGAGCAAGGCCCTTAACTCCACATTGCTCCAGGGCGAACTGTCCCCTGCTTAGTTTAATGAAGTCGCTTTGGATAAAAGCGTCAGCTAAATGACATGTAATGTACAGGCTGCCAGTTTTATACCAGTTTAAAACTCACCCAATTGGTGCCAACTCTCTCTCATAATGGAATACTCTTAAGCTTGTAGACAAGGATATTACATATCCCTGGTCTAGAGATGAATACATCTGAAGAGTACATGCACTTCTGGCACAGTGCTTCAAGTGCTAACAGTAAAATGGTTACCCAAAAAGCCCAACTGTTGATTTGAAATACAGAAACAAAAGGCCAACTTAAAAACTATGAAAAACCGATTTAACTTAGATTGCTTAAATATAATATGAAGGTACGTGTACATAATTAAAACCAATTATGGCACAGGTGGTGTCATTAATCTTGTTGCTGCCATTATTGCTAATGGACCCTGCTGTTCAGTATTACATATTTAAACATTCACCATATTGCCATAATGCTGGTGTACTATTGAATTAATACATTTTTAACAGCAACAGTTGTTCCAACAGCTCTCGTATTAACTTCATTAATGTCAGTTTCCTAAAGTATTTGCAATTTAGCATGAAGAGCATTTGAATGAAAGTAGTTACATTTAACTTAATTACCCATATTTAAATGGGTGTATGAGAAGAAACAGGCCTAACACAACTACATACTGTATTTCAGGAGTTGTTAGAAATATGTTAGTAAGTGTAGGCCTAATGGTTTGACAGAACTGAACCTTGGAACAGAATTTGGGCTTAATCCCGTTATACAATGAACAATGCCTTCTCTGGACAGAAAATGTGGTCCAGCTTTTAATGCCAAACGCTTGCTGGGCAGCTCATCTAACTATCCAAAATAAGCAAACCAATAAGCTTTAAAAATAATTTACCTGTATGCTGTGGGTCTGGCAAACAATTTCAATACCAGTAAACTCAGTGGCTCCTTCTTCCATTTGGAAAAAGACCTTATTTTTTCTCAGAGAAATTGTTTACTTTCCCACTGGACCTAATATGACTTTCAATAATGTAAGATGAGTGAAAAGAAGGGGAACTGATCGAGACAGAAACGCCAGATCAAAAGAGCTCCTCTTCCCACTGGCGAGAGCAGTGCTGTGAAACTGAAAATTAGATTGCCAGGTCTGTGATTGCCAGAAGCTATTCCTCCCTACACAGAGAAGGTTCACATAGAACAGTACTGGCACTGAGTAACCTGAAGTGACATGAGGCAATAAGAACTGACATCACATTTACTACCTAGTGTACAATGTTTATATATTTCCCATGAGTGCAGACTGGTCTCAAGAGCCGCAGGCCTCAGTGATGTAATTGCATGACAGACACCGGTGACCTGAGCATCAGAATACAAACGGGCTAATCGCATTATTGCCGCACTACATCCTCCCAAAGATGGGCCAGGGCGAGGACACGGTGGCAGGGTGAGACGCCGGTCAGCTGCAACGTCAGCAAACTGCGGAGATGACATCGGCCGTCTATTTACGAGACGTATGAATCCATGTGGAATTAATATTCCCTTTTCTTCCCATGACACACTATTGGCCTCATCCAATTCAAACATATGAATATTCATCTAATGGGCAGTCTCAGTCAAGCAGGAAGGAGACGTTTATGTTCCAGTAGTTCACAGGGAATGGTGTCATAGACTGGGGCCACCTGACTGGGCTAGGAAGCTAGTGTAGGCGTCTGGCAAGTTAACTGGGCATAACAGTATTATACTTTCAACAAAAAAGATTATACTATTATACATGTTACACTGTATAAGATTCCTTTAAGTATTTTCTTTCAGAGTATGCAGTATTTCAATGAAAGCCATTCAACAAATTTGTTTTCAGCACCTTTTAGCTTTTGTGCTGACTGACTTTGGACTGACAATGTTTTGATTGTGGCCTTTGTTTTGAGGAGGACCATGCTTATTCTTAGATTTGAAAGGCTGCATATCCTCCGCTGATTCCGTAGTGGTTAAAGAGTACATGACTCTGATCTGCAAGGTCGGTGGTTCGATCCCCGGTGTAGCCACAATAAGATCCGCACTGCTTTTGAGCCCTTGAGCAAAAGTGGATAAAAGCGATTGCTAAATAACGTAACGTAATGTAATGTATTGAAAATAATTCCAAGTGGGAATGAACCCAAATGGGTTGAGAACTGGGCTCATAAAAAGCCCACCCTGAGGTTGTAGGTTTGGACACCAGGTGGGGCCCAGCTGCTGCACCCTTGAGCAACGCACTTAAGCTGAATTACTTCAATAAATATCAAGCTGTATAAATGGATGGCATGTACAGACCACAAGCTGTGAGGCAAGGTGCTCCAGATAAGATCATCTGCTAAATAACATCACAAAACTCAGCTATTTCTTTGATCAGCCAGGACATTTCTCTTCGTAGGCTAATGGGGAAGAGCTAACAATCAGAAAGGTTTTGTGTGTTGTTGTTTTTTTTATGTAGCATTGTAGCTACCTAGTGTATTAAAATATAGTATTAGCAGTTGCATAATACGACGTCTTTTGTACAATTAAATCAGATAAAAATGATGTTATTACATTACTACGGAATATATGCTGTGTGTCTGTTTTGTATTTTAATTTAGTTGACTTCTGTAACATCTTACTTGCATTAGGGTTTCCAAGCAACAGATGACATTGCCATGTTCATTTTACTGCTGACTGAAAAACTTTGCTATCCCATTCAGCAAAACCAAATTTACAGTCATACTAATCCGTTAACATTTTTCACTGCCCGTGCGAACACAGCGTCAGACCAGCGCTGTTGTTACAACTTTCATTTGGAAGAACTCCTAAAAACTCAATATTAGACGCCTGTTGCACGGCCCCCAAGCCAAAGTCTGCAGGCTGCTCACTCGATCGCCCCAGCCTAGCGGGGACCAGACGGCACAGTTATCTGCGGTTTGGGCCAAACAAAGCGAGTGTAAACCTTCGGCAGACAGAGCCGAGACACACCCGACATTGTGTGCATTCCTTCAGGCCATTGGCCACGGTTTCTACATGCAGCCGGCCTCTGGTGACCAAGGCATTCAGCCCTCAGGCTATGAGGATGCAGCCTTTTGCAAGCGTTTATAAAAAGCCGCATCATTACCTGTGAAATCCCACCTCCTATTCCCCTAATCCCTCCGAGACTGGCAGAAACTGAATACACATGCCTGTCTTATCCTTCTGCCAGGGGGCAGGGAGACAGTCTTGATGGTTCTTCAAAATCAGGGTTAAGGTCTGAGGTTCTTGCCATTCCTGTTGAAGCCACCCAATCATCATCTGATGCCAACCACAGCGCTGCCCCAGCATGTTCCATACTGTCAGACTGAGCATGAATCACACACTCCATCACCAGGAGCAGCTCATTAAAGAGCCAGAAGGCCTCTGCTGACATCTTTTGTAGCTTTCAGAGAATATCTCGGAATGACAATCAACACCAAAGGCCAATCAAATGGCTGTCAGTCCTTTCCCATTATATCTACAAACGGAGGAAAGGTGTCAAGATTTGAGCAGTTGTGGGGGGAAAAAACCCTTGATGCTTCTTGGCATTTGGCATGTCTGAGCAATGCAACCATGGCTCTCCGTGTGAATAAATCCTTTTCTGGTTAGAATAGCAGAGCAGAATCATGCTGGATAAATGATAGGGCTCACAGATCAGTTCTTGATCTGAGATAACTTGTACCTTCTCTGTCCAAAATAGGACATCACAAAGAGAAATATTTAGGGATATACAATCAGAAAGACATTACAGGGGGGGCGGCCTTTTTACACTAGTGAAATTTTTTTTTTCATTCATATGAAATTGATCTTAATTACAGAAATAATACTTGGACTTTTACATTACCTTTGATGAAAAATGTTCCTAGAGTGATGCTTACAAGCAATAAATGCTGCAGAATGGATGAGATGCACTTTTTGATTACCTGATGCATGAGTCTTGAAGACATGCTAATACTAAGTCTTACCTCAATTGGTTAGACTTAACATTAACAGTGCCATGGCCAACTTTAGTTGGAAACTACAAAAAAAATTGAAAAGTGTAAATTATTATTTTGTCACCATAGAAATAAAAAAGTATTCTGCTTCAACCCCATTCACCTGACCCAGGTTGAATGGGCATTGCTGTTAAACCTCCCTGCGAATACCTTGAAGACGGGAAGCTCCTTATCGTCTCTGTCGGGGCAGTTGAAAGAGCCTCGCAACAGAACTCCATTCAGAGAAGATTAAGATCGCATTTTGGGGAAAGACAATGGGATCACTGATCTGGGTCCAGGAGAAACAGAGAAGATTGAAAGTCTTACTTCAGACTCTGAGAAACACTCCAGCCAGTGGACTATAATGGTGTGCCTTGTTTTGAAACTCCCCGACGACGAAAAAAACTTTTCAGAAGGAACCGATTCGTTTCCAGGAAAGGTGTATCCATTTTCCAACATAAACCACGCGTTTGGTGGTAATGATCCGTCAAGCTACTTATGCATTTAAATAACTGCTTCAATTTGTTAATGCATTAGTCATTATTACACATTTTCTGATGTCCATGAATGAAAAATAAAAAAGGGAAAGTTGAGTGAATGAATATGTCGCAACTGGATAAAAACTCAATAAATCTTTGTTACTCATAAAGAACAGACTACTATGTCCCGTATTCAACTCGGTGAACCCTGTAATATTTTTCCCATAAAAACTCTAGAGACCATGAGCCACATAAATATTTAGTTCACCAACAAAGGAACGCAAACCTTCAAAGACATACTTATATATGTCTTTATGTTAGTGCAGCATTTCGGTACTCTTGTAATGTTAAAAAAGGATTAATACAGATACAATGAATGTGTAAGCAAAAGAAAATGGCAAGACTATAATAAAATCACTTTTTCTGTTGAATATCTGGTGAGGTTTGGTGAGGCACCTTTCATGGCTTACCAGTGTAAGAGTCACTCAACTCTGAAGATGTGAAAGGTCCTTATCAGGCACCAAATAAGAGAAATCAGCCTAGTGACGACTGGAGGTAAGATGGAGGTATTTATTTCAATGGCATCAAGACCGGCGAGTGATTGTGGCTGTGAAAAGCTTTGATCATTTAGAATATTGGTTTTTATTAATATGAACACACAGCACAAACCCAAAATAAATATGCATTTTTTTGCAATGCTTACAAACTGCATATGCCATTGTAAGGATATCATCACTTTACAGGGGCCAAAAAAAGGGAATGACATACAGCACATTCAGTTTGGCAGACCATCGCAACATGCGTTGTTTTATAAACTTAACTTCTGCTCACATCTCAAGAGGCGTTGTAGGTTGAATGAACAAAAGTATGAACTGGAGTTTACAAGCAAAGATAAAATTTTGGGTGTAATTGTCTTGCAAAGTTACAGAAATGCAGTTATAAAACAATGCTTATTAAGGCCTTAATAATAATGTGACTGTAGGGATCGGAAACCCAGATGCTTCTGCGCTACCAAAGCATCTTTTTAGACAGTGAAAGTCAGATGTTAGTACGGACACTGCATGATATCTAGCAAGTGAGTTCAGCATAAACATGCTTATGCTGAACTCCAGAATTCAGGTCCAGAATTATTGGCACCCTTGATGAAAATAGCAAAAAAAGACCGTAGAAAACAAATAATTGCTCAGATATATTGTAATTTTCCAACATGTGGATTCAATGGAATTTAATGATTCAATGGAAGCAAAATTAGACATTTTTAAAATTATACATTTCTTTTGGAAAAAAAAAAGGTTTCACAATTACTGGCACCCCTGTTTTTAGTACTTGGTGCAGCCTCCCCTGGCAAGGATAACGGCACAGAGCCTATTTCTATATGTTTAATAAGGTTGGAGGACACATTTGGAGGGATCTTGGACCATTCCACCATGCAGAACCTTTCAAGATCCTTCATATCCTTAGGTTTGAGCTTATGGACTGCCCTCTTCAAGTCAGACCACATGTTTTCGATAGGGTCCGGAGACTGAGATGGCCATTGCAAAACACTGATTTTGTTTGCACAGAACCATCACTGTGTTGATGTTGGGGTCATTGTCTTGTTGGAAGGTCCACCTACGGCCAAGTCTCAAATTCCTGGCAGAGGCAACCAGGTTTTTGGCTAAAATGTCCTGGTACTTGGTGGAATTCATTATGCCATTGATCTTAACAAGAGCCCCAGGACCACTGGCAGCAAAACAGCCCCAAAGCGTCAATGATCCACCACCATATTTGACGGTAGGTATGAGGTGCTTTCCCTTAGGTATGCATCCCTTTTTTGATGCCAAACAAAGAGCCTGTTGGTATGGAGGTGGCATCTTATGGTTGGTTTTGAGACTTTGTGACCCCAAGACACAACTAAAGTCTGCAGTTCTTGAACTGTGGTCCTTGGGTTCTTCTTTGCCTCCCTCACCATCTTCCTCACTATGCATGGGGGCAACATGCACTTGCGTCCTCTTCCTGGCAAGTTTGAAATTGTTCCAGATGTTTGAAACTTTTTGATTATTGCCATAACAGTGGTTAGTGGTATGTTTAACCATTTATGTATTTTTTTGTACCCATTACCTGACTTGTGTAGGTCAATAACCATCTGTCTCTTTTGATTTGACAGTTATCTGACTTTCCCCATGATGATGGATGACAAAGGGATTTTACATGTGATTTTATACCCTAGGGAAACAGGAAGTGATGTAAGGCCACAATACAGTTCCTTAAGACTGAGATCAATTTAAATAAGTAGAATTTTACTGCAGATTTAACTTTGCTTGGTTTTATTTAAAATAATCGTTAAGGGTGCCAATAATTTTGAAAAGAATTGTATTACTCAAAAAGAAAAGAAAAATTAGAATAATTGCATTAGGATAAAAGTATATAGTTTCCCGATATGTTTGGACATAAAATATAGCTCATCAGCTTATCTGTATTGTTTATTTTATACAGCCTTTTTTGCTCATTTTCATCTAGGGTGCCAATAATTCTGGACCTCACAGTATGTTGTACACAACTCCATATACAGTATGATGTACCAAATAATGCTAATAATTATACTCCAAATGTTAATAAATTGGAGAACTAAGCACCAGTTTAATGCTCAAATTATTACAACACATTTGATAATACAACCACGGACTAGGCTTTGGCTTAAGACACCAGCACACAACAAAGTGTAACAGAGTCATTTGACAAAAACCTTGTATAATCAATCAATCAATCAATCAATCAATCAATGAATCACTGTAGAACTCTTGGTTCAATGACCAGAGAAGAAGCTGATGAGGTTAAACCAGGGGTGTCAAACTCCAGTCTTGGAGGGCCACAGTGTCTGCAGGTATTTGTGGTTTCCTTTCAATCAGCAGCCAATTAAAGCCTTGAGGACAAGGTGTGTGAACTCTTTAGCCAATGAAAGACTTCTCTCGTGAAAGAGAAAGAGATGAAAGAGATCTCTTGTGCTGAAACATACCAAAAACCAGCAGACACTGTGGCCCTACAGGACTGGAGTTTGACACCCCTGGTTTAACCTCATCAGCTTCTTCTCTGGTCATTGAACCAAGAGGTCTACAGTGATTAATTGATTGATTGATTATACAAGGTTTTTGACACCCCTGGGTTAAATGTTCCTTGAGCATACATACATGCACTTTTCTGGGTGTCCTTCCATTTCACCTAGACATTACTACATCTAAAGTGAGTTTCCCATCCAGAGAAGCAGGGACAGCGTGAGGTCCTGTGTTTAGAAGGTGTTCAGAAACCTGCAGGGCATGCTGAGGAGGTCCAGCGGTCCTGGAGTCGAGATGAAACCATTTCAATGCAGTCTCTCTGTGCTTTGTAATTACAACTTGATTTAGCAGCAAAATAGGGGCCACTGCGACAACCTCCCCACCCAATATCCTGATTACAGGACTGTGGTCAGTGCAACGCCCTTCACATGTTTAAAGTTATACCGTTTGCAGAGTCCCAGGACAGGCACAGCACTGTGACCTGAGAGACATACGTCCCACCAGAGTTACATGGCATGACAGTTTAAACTGCACTAAACCTCTCATTTCTCTTTTCCACAAAACCACCCTGATTTCAGTCAATAATAGTGCCGTTGTAGCTTCCATCACTGCCATTAATGTTTCCTTAAACCTTTCTCTGGTACGTCTGACATCACATTTAAATGCAACCGATTGGGACAGGATGAGTAAGCCTGTTCACCAAATTCAAACTGCAAAATCAATATTTCCAACAAATTATGCATGTGATGAGTTTATATCACGGGGCAAGCCAGTGACCAAGGCAATTTTGAAATATTGCAGTCCATGACGCATGTACTCATTGAGCACATCGGTTTTTCTATAATGAAGAACATTTCTCTCAATGAATTTCGGGTGCACTGAGACAACAGGGAAAGAAACGCTACCACATAAATATCTTGTGATCGAAGTCGCAAGTAGCAAGAGAAAAGGAATGTTAGTGTTCAGACCATGACTATCATTGCCAAGTCTGGTGTATGAGCCATAGTCTACCTTCATTAGTTATCATATTACAGTATATTTTCTTATTTGAGTGGTTTGTGCATTGACATTTTCATGAGAAAAGGAAGTGTGAATGGAAGTTGTTTTTGTTACTTCTGAAGACTGTTGCAATCCAGTGCAGTGCGAATGCAGCTGTTGTTGGTATGCACATATTACAGCGCATTTGTACGACATATTAATGTTCTGAATACATCTGAACCCGGCTGTTGGGGGGGTGCGGTGCGAACGGTTGTATACTGCGGTAAGAACAGGGTGGTTATTGAGGTGCAGCGCAGAGAGGAGAGGTGTTTATGGGCTGTTGAACCCGGCAGTCTGTTCTGAATCACAGCGTCTCAGCCGCAGAGGTCCCGGTGTTACACCGGTGATGGCCGCTCTTGGAAAAACGCTTCGATCACGACCGGGCCCGCACTCTCCGGGCCCCCCTGTGGAGGTGTCCTCTCGGTCCCCCTGAGGAAGATGATCACTTTAACTTGCCCGGAAGAGACAAGAACCTTTGCTGATAATTTTTGAACATTACATGCTGTTTTGGGGAATTTTTCTCATCACAGGTTACATGGCACATTGATTGGAGCAAGTCGTGTTAATCAGAATCACAGAATTACGCGGGCTGATTATTTAAACTGGCGCTTATTTGGGTGGCATGGTGGTGCAGTGGATGCCTCACAAATAGGTCGAGTTCAAACCCCATTTTCCATGTTCTCCCCGTGCCTGTGTAGGTTTCCTCCAGGTACTCCAATATAAAGACATGTGGCTACTTGAGGGGCACAGTCAACCTACCCAGTATAAAAATATAATAATAAATAATTATTTGTACTTCTATGGAAGTGTACTGGTGGCATCATTAACTCATAAGGCATCACTGCACGCAGCTATACTGACTGGAAGGAATTTGAGAAGCACCAGTCAGGATATGATAACCTGCCCTAATGCCAGCGGCAAATGCAGAGTTCATCGAGATGAGAGTGGTACATCTCGAGGGCAGGGCTCTACTATAGTGTGTGTGAGAGTCCCCGACAAATGACAGAGAGAAGCTTCCCCTTTAAGCACCTGCTTGGTCCCACGCATTACTGAAAATGTGCCCTTTCTTTTACATAACAGTACGTTTGCCTCTGCCCACACGCCCCTGTAAGTTATTCTTTGCCCACACGTTATTGCATGTTTTCTTTCACCCACACATTACGGATAGGTGTGCAGTACGCTACTGCGTGAATGCACATCGTTTTCACGTGGCATTTCACAGTCTCTTTATAACCATAATAAAATATAATAACATAATATAATTATATAACCGCAGTATACAATTAGAAAATTGGTGCAATTTTTAAACAGTTCAGTCTACAGGGTACTTTACTCTGGAGGAGCAGACAGTTGAGAGAAGTATTGCTGGAGGAGTCTTTATTTTAGAATGTGAGGGGAATTTTTGAAAGACCGTTATGAACATCTCAAACCCAAACTAAACCCATGATCGTCGACAGTCTTGTTCATACGTGTTCAGCTGTCCACACCTCCACTAGTTTACTCCGGTTTACTGTAGTTGTCTGTGGATGCGTAGTCACACAGTTCAGACTCCGCAGGACTTTGTTTTGACAGGCGTCTCCTTTAGTATAGTCTGGACACATAGCCATGCAAATCTGACGCAGGTATTTCCTTCTCAATGTGTGTAACCTATCAGAGGATAGGCCTTTCTCTCCTCAGACCTGAGCTCCAGGTGATGTGTTTAAAAAAAGGTCCACTGAATTCTAAGCAATAAAAAGTAAAGACCTCAATTCATAATGACTGTTTTCTTCATTTCACATATCAGCGTGAGATTTACTTTGCGTCTAAAGATAAGTAAGCTAGGTTATTTCACAATATTGTTAATTTTCTGTGTTCTTTCTACCCGGAAGGGCATTAAGCATTCAATGGATAAAATCCGAACAAACAAATAGTAAAGAACTGCTGCAGTAAACACTTTATTTTTTTATTTCTTTTAAGTTCTAAGGGTGGGGGGATCTAGAATTCCGGTTCCAGTATATGGGGTTACTGCCTGGACAATAATGTCAGATAACAGCTTGCCAGTCAGGATGTGACACATGGAAGGAATTCTGGTGCAGGAAATGTTGCCTCATTATATCAAATTGCCCCACTTTTTGAGAAAGTCGGAGACCCTCACCCAAAGATATGACAAGATTCTATGAATTCCCGGCTTTTCTTGACCAGACACGGTTTTACGTGGTCACCACAGAAAGTGTTGTTCAGGCTGGACCATGCACATGAATGAACTGTACACCACTCCGATAGCCCCGTAACTGAATCTCAAAGACTGGAGTAACATAAAATGGCCACATTGTGCTTCTGAAGATCGAGGGAAAAAAAGGACTGGCAGAATATTTGACTGGCCAGAGGGCCGGATTCACATATGCCTGGCTTTGCAGAAACTTTTAATAAGTCCTGGGTAAGCACCTCTAAGAATAGTGACTTTGTGAGCGAAGCTCCACATTTCCCTGTAACTGAAGAGGCAGCATAATGAGAGTGTTACAGTCCTCCCCTCTCAGAGTTCATTAGCAGCAGATCTGAGTTCAGGGGCAAACCACCTTCTGAAGCGTAGGGACATTCGATCCGTTCAAAGTCCTTCTGTCCTTGGTTTGAAAAGATATTTCCCTCGATCATTTCCTTTGATAAATATTACAGAATTTTGCCTACTGACATAAAGTTGCTCCTGTGTTGATCGCTGGCAAAGGGAGTAGAAAATTCCATTGATGGTGAAAGCACCTTTGAAAATCTAATTTCAGCATGTTTTTTTTTTTGTTTTTTTTTATGATCACAAAGAAATATAAAATCATGCCAAGATTATCCAAAAGGAGTTTGATCCCTATAAACTTAAAAGGTTACCAAAAAATCCTTCAGTTCAGCACCCAGTGCAGGTACAGCTGGAGCAACAGTTCTGGATCCTGAACTGTGCGTCAGTGAGGGAGTCCAGTGCCACTGAGGACACAGGACCCATAGGTTACTTTATTACACCTCAGGTAAATATTTGAGGAGGCTTTCCCCTCAGTCACAGTGCTGAGGTAAATAAATGAGAGCTGATAGCAGTGGCTGCTGGATCTCTCATCTGCTCCCATCCCGGAGCCTGGTCAGGCCTTGCCAAGTCACCCCTGGGAGCAGGCCAAAGAAAACCAGGCGCCGTGTGAAGTGGGTTTGGAACGAGGGCTCGTCCTGCCAGCGAAGGGCTCAACCCGGGACCCTGTGTGCAAAGCGAGGCTGGAGTGCCTGCTCGTCCGCCTCAGAAACACGGGACCGTTCAATCACCGCTGGTAATCAAACGCAAAGCACAATATGGAAAATGTTCATTTCCACGGACGGAATGACTGCCAGAACCAAGACTGTACATTCTACTGAATGGATGATGTTTATGTTTTACGGCGAGGTATATATTTATCTAGGCTGGAAAAAAAAAAAAAATTCATTTCCATGCAGTATTCCAAAACAATAAATTGCATTTCACCATAAACTGTCAAAGAGCTTTTAAAGCCTCAAAGTACACAAAAAGCCAAATCTATAAATGCCTCACCAAAAAAAAAAAAATAGACGTTTGTACAAACAGCAGGTACTGTTTAATCTGGATCACAAGAAGTTTTTACTGCCATGGTTACCAAACAGTGGCAGTTCCTCAAATTAAATATTCCTGAAATTATTAAAAAATCTGGAACGGTAAACGGATGAGAACGAATGGATGCAGTCATGAGATCCACACTCGTGCGCAAGAGAGGCCGGGCAGGGAAGCCACATGACTACCGCTTCAGCATCACGGCCCAACTTTGTGGGCTTTTCTCTGGAAACTAGCACTCATGCTCATGTTTCCCACAATGCCCTCCACCAGATTAAACAGCCTACCACCCCGCATTACTCTCATGGTTGGGCTGCTGATCTGTACAAAGGTACACAAATCAGAACCACCCAGTAGCGGGCAGGGACCTACAAGCATGTTGTCAGAAGGCGATGCACACAGCTTCGAATATTTTTTCCAATGTTTTCCTGTTCAGACGCCTGGTTTACTCTGGACTCCCACCTTGGTGCGTCCCCAGTGAACAGTTGCAGACGTTTGACTGGAGTTATTCATCTGGAGCTCAGAGCCACCCACGGGCAGTTTACAGAATCCTCTACCCTACATTAACGAGACCAGTGGGGGATGTTTTCTCCCTTTCGCTCGTCGGTTGGAAGGGCGAAGCTTCTTGACAGCCGCTTTGAGGCACTGGTCCGTTTAGGCCCCGCTCAGCAGCGAGGGCAGATTGTAAACTGGCCTGCATCTGTACGTGGCAGGGAGGGGAGGTGGCTTTTGACAGATGCCGCTACTAATCAGAGTGAAAAGACTGGCCTGCCAGAAATTAGAGAGTGAGACCAGCAAGAATAGACCGTAGTAAGAGCAGGGCTGAAACCGAATATAGTGTGTAGCACTTACGAACAGCCGTTTTATCATGGCCTTCGCCAGGCTTTTCCAAGACTGCCAAAAAAATTATACAAGAACATGGTTCCATGATACCCAGCAGCCTAGGAAAAGTCATTATGAGCTGCTACTTTAGCCAAATTTTTGCATACAAGTACTTTGTACATCAGAAATAAAAAAAGATTTCAAATAAGAATTATGATTTTTAAGTCTCTCAGGTTGAAGTCTTTACCAGTAGTGGATGTCCCGCTGGAAAAGACAGCAATGTTTATATAGTACAGCACAGGTGTTTTCTGTAGTATACACAACATGCAACATGCTTTTAATGTGCAGATGCAAAACATGTGTATGGTAGTCTGCAAATCTCGTATGATGCAAGAACAGATCTCCAGTCAAATGTTATTCAACACAAACCCTGAAATGTGAAACTGTGAAAATAGAGCTCTGCACTGCACTACAGTATGTGTAGTAAACTACATGTTGTAATATTACCATTCAATTATTTATTCATATTGCATATGCCCATCATCCACTGCCCCATGTTTATTTTTTCATGTCAACATAACTAGAATAAACAAACTGAAGTTACATTGTCAATTTATATTCGGGCTGAAAGGTATAATATATTTTTAAGTGTGCACCCTGTGGATAGTCTTTACTATACAGTGGGCTCCAGAATTATTGGCACCTTGATGAATATGCATGGCAAGTGCTGTAAACTAAAAAAAATCAATAGTTATTGACATAAGACTTTATTTTCCAACATGCGTAAAGTAGTGCACCTTATTAATGATTCAATGTAATCGATCAAAGTCTTAAATACTTAAAATAAAAAATGTAATTCCCCATGTAGTTCCACAATTATTGGCATCCCTGGTTTAATACTTTGAGCAAACACCCCTGGCAAAGAGGATAATCATGAGTCTTTTCCTATAATTTGTGATATGGTTAGAGAACACATTTGGAGGGACTTCTGACCATTTCTTCATGCATATCTTCCCGTAATCATTGATATACTTGGGATATCCTCCAGTTCAGTTCAGACCACATATTTTTCATGGGATTTAAGTCTGAAGACTGGGATGGCCATTACAGAACATGGTTGTTGTTTTTACTTAACCATTTGTGTGTGGATTTTGATGTACAGTATGCTAGGAGTCATTGTCCTGCTGACCAGACCAGATTTTCTGCCAAGATTTCCTGGTACTTTGTTGAATTCATTGTGTCATTGATCTTAAATAGTGCTTCTTTGCCCCTGGCAGCAAAACATTTATTATTCTTGGCTTTCTTGTTTAATATAATATGGATCTGGGGATAAATGGATTTGTTTCAGATTACGTCTGACTTCAGTTGAAAATGTTTTGATTGAAAATATGGGTCTCGCTAATACATTAATATGCATAAAACCACATTGAGAACTTTGGGGTCTTCTTTCAGTTTAAAGCTTTGAGTAACAGGAAGTAAAATGAAACACGAGTTCAATTTGATTATACAAGCAAGGCAAAATACAGGGACAATGGAGATGTCAGGGATATGATGAGGAGGTATGGCTAGCATTGACAGTGCTTATGGTGTCAGTGAATTGCTGGGATGATTGGTTACAGGCCAAAACATAAAGGCATGCATAGCTCTGCACAGTAATCATCCACTGCTATTACAGAGACAAGTAGAAACCAATGCCCGGTTCAGCTGCCAAGAGGGGCTAAACTACGGCTATGACTGAAGCATTGGCAACCAGGCCAAATAAATTATTATATTTGCAATATTTTTGTCAAGCAATACTTGGCCTTTCGAGCTTTGTTACTAAATGTGTGTGAGAGAATGTCTGGAAGGAAAAGAAATAAAAACAACTGCTTCTATTTTTATAGCATTGCAGTGAGAAACTGATGAGAAAAGACCTACATGCCACAGAGAACATACAAAATAAGAACTGAATATTCTTTTCAGTGAAACCCATTATCTTAAATGCAATTTAAAGGCTAGGTAAATAGTCATAGCTCAGACAATTGGACCTATAACAAGTGAGGGAAGGGGAGGAGACAGATCCATCACACAAGGATAATTCCCAGATGTCCTTCCATCATCTGAGCGATGTCCTGTGTCATGTATCTAACAATAGCAGACCTGAGCATGCACAAGAAACATATTCATATTTTTCAAGCTCTAGTGTAAAATATGGTATTGACCATCGGTTAAACACCCATTACAGTACAACAGTGGCATTGCTGAAGCGATAGCTCTGTCAGTCTACTGCTGCCACCTAGAGATAGAAGTATGAAAAACATGGTTTAAAAAAAACATTCTACTCAAGATAATAACGAAACCGTATTTTTGTTTTAAATCGGTATTTACATGTTTTAGTTCGTCATCTGTTTAAAGTACTCACGGACACTTTGACTCACAGACATTTGAGAAAGTCCCGCCGCAACCGGTCCCTCCACCTCAAGGAAATGGGGCAAGCAGACTGTGACCCTAATCAAACGAAAACATACAATTCTCGTATTTTTGGAAAATGAACTACCAATGCTGTGCTTTCTGTTGAGAATGTAAGTTCGTATAGTGCAAACATACAGGCCTCCAGTAAGTTGTGAACTAACTATTCAGGGCAACGGCAGTGGGCAAACACAAAGGAGCAAAACCAGTCGAAAATTAAAACACTTAAGTTATTTATGCTCGACTGTCCAAGCGTACATACACCTTTCACCACCTATGACACACACCTGCCCCGCGCAGCAAGAAGGCACTTCCCGTTTGCGTGCGCGCTGGATATTTCGATCTCGCGGTGCTTTACGAGACCTAAACACAGGGAAACATAGCTCCGTTAAGTTGGCAACAATTAGACTTCCTGTACAGAAGTCTCAACCATCTGTGATTTTCAGTCAAAATAAGAGCTGCTGAGTAACGTTAAATAATGAGAACATAGTTACCGCGTTTTCTGCGCTTCCTCACATAATTACCATTGTTTAAATTCATTGCTGATACAACTTATAAAAGTCAGCAAGCAACTAGCTTGCTATTTGACTAGTTACTATAATGTAGGCCATGCATAAATTGCTTGACACTGTCGGTTCAATAACAGCTCATTTGCATACCTGCTTACTGTTTGAAAAAAATGTTGCCAAATATGAAGGGGCATACATTAAATCTATGTATAATATCTATAAAATTATACATTTATTATCTAAAATCATGTTCCGAGCAATTGTTGCTGTATTTACAGTGTGGTAAGGGCATGCAATGCCATTGACTGTCAATTCACGACCAGGTCATTTAGCCCATAACTCAAAAACTATAAATTGTTACCAAATGAAAGGGGGTATACATTTGTTAGCTGGACCCATATCTTTAATATTAAACAGTCCTTTCTCTGAAATCCTGTTTTGAGCAATTGTTGCTGTGTTTCTAGTGTGGGGAGGCCATACGTTGCTATTGACTGTCAGCTGCCACCCAACTCATTTGCATAGCTCATAACTCAAAAACTATAAATTGTTTCAAAATGAAAGGGGGTATACATTTGTTAGCTGGACCCATATCTTTAATATTCTATAGTCCTTTCTGTGAAATCCTGTTCCCAGCAATTGTTGCTGTGTTTCTAGTGTGGGGAGGCCATACGTTGCTATTGACTGTCAGTTGCCACCCAACTCATTTGCATAGCTCATAACTCAAAAACTATTAATTGTTTCATAATGAAAGGGGTATACATTTGTTAGCTGGACCCATATCTTTCATATTAAACAGTCCTTTCTGTGAAATCCTGTTCCCAGCAATTGTTGCTGTTTTTCTAGTGTGGGGTGGCCATACGTTGCTATTGACTGTCAATTGCCACCCAACTCATTTGCATAGCTCATAACTCAAAAACTATGAATTGTTTCAAAATTAAAGGGGGTATACATTTGTTAGCTGGACCCATATCTTTAATATTCAATAGTCCTTTCTGTGAAATCCTGTTCCGAGCAATTGTTGCTGTGTTTCCAGTGTGGGGTGGCCATACGTTGCTATTGACTGTCAATTCACAAGCAGCTCATTTGCATAGCTCATAACTCAAAAACTATAAATTGTTTCAAAATGAAAGGGGGTATAAATTTGTTAGCTGGACCCATATCTTTAATATTCTATAGTCCTTTCTGCGAAATCCTGTTCTGAGCAATTGTTGCTGTGTTTCTAGTGTGGTATGGGCATGCATTGCCATAGACTGTTAACTGCCACCCAACACATTTGCATAGCTCATAACTCAAAAACTATACATTGTTTCAAAATGAAAGCAGTATACATTTGTTAGCTGGACCCATATCTTTAATATTCTATATAGTCTTTCTGTGAAATCCTGTTCCCAGCAATTGTTGCTGTGTGTCAGGTGCAGGGTGGGCATTCATTGCTATAGACTGTCAATTCACAAGCTGCTCATTATAGACCTATATACCCAGGGATAAACCCAAACCATGCAACTTTACAATGAAATTGAAGTCAAATAAACTTTATTTGTGTTGCATATTTTACGCTATATCTGTCAGTACATGCTTTAGAGCAGTGCTTTATTTATTGATTTATTTAATTCAGGGCATTTTTGGTGGTATGATTGGTTCAGTTATTAAATTAGTTGTTTCAGTTTCTGGTTCCAACAAAAACCTTCCGGCAAGACTAGAGTTGAGAGACACAGCTTTAGAGCAAGCCCCAGCCTTTTCCCCCACAAAAGCAAGCCAGGGGAACAGTGGCAAGGAAAAACTTCCAAGGTGGAGAAGGAAGAATCCTTGGGAGGAACCAAGTGGGGGGGCCCATCCTCCTCTGGTCAGCTTACGGGTGACAATGATGGTCAGATAAAACAATTAACAATTAATTCTGAACAATTTGTTTGTGTGATGGGTTTTGAATGTGTGTGAGATTGGCAGGGTGCAGATGAAAGAGGTGGCGGTCCTGGGGCAGTATGTGGGGGGTGACTCAGCGCTGCAGCATGATTGTGATGAAGACAAGGGAAAAAAACGACAATATGGCTGTGGGAAGTAAGTAGGGACACAGATGGGACTTGGAAACAAACCGAGGCCTTAATTGTAAGGAGGATTTACTGTTGGGCTAATTCTAATGAGTATTTAATTTTAAGTTAAGTCATCTAGGACAACCTTTCGCGTTTTACTTGGACTGCAATTTAACTGATTACTAGCAAGTACTATACTTTTTGAAAACAGACAAATGTAAAGTCCACAGCTGCTCCCATCTAACTGACCTGGAAAGGAAGGACATTGGTGAGCATATTCAAAAACAAAATTTACTGGATGTAGTTTTCCTGTAATGCCAAAATACTGTAGAGATAAATAGAGTGAGAGACAGTCAAGAACTGCTAATAAAGATGAGTTGTGGTGCTTCAGTGAATCCATTAATATTGCTTTTAAAAATATTTTTCCCTCTAATATCCTGCAATGTTCCATTGTAATATGAATCATGGTCCAATGTAACAAATCTAAATTCACTGGAACAAGGACAAATTTAAATGTCCACCAATTTCTTTTTAAATTTGGTAAATTTGGCAAGACGTCAATTCTCGCAGTACAACCTATACAGTTCCTGGCTAACAAATGTAGAGGGGACTGCAAGAATTCTTTTTTCGGGTACTGTTCTGATTAAAAATGACAGGTATGTGTCTATAATGGAATCATTTAGCCAATTGTTTCCTTTCAGAATCGCTAGATCATGCGCTATTTTTGAGCTAATTGCTGGGAACATAGAAAGGACTGTTTAATATTAAAGATAAGGGTCCAGCTAACAAATGTATACCCCCTTTCATTTTGAAACAATTCATAGTTTTTGAGTTATGAGCTATGCAAATGAGTTGGGTGGCAATTGACAGTCAATAGCAACGTATGGCCACCCCACACTAGAAACACAGCAACAATTGCTGGGAACAGGATTTCGCAGAAAGGACTAGAGAATATTAAAGATATGGGTCCAGCTAACAAATGTATACCCCCTTTCATTTTGAAACAATTTATAGTTTTTGAGTTATGAGCTATGCAAATGAGTTGGGTGGCAATTGACAGTCAATAGCAACGTATGGCCACCCCACACTGGAAACACAGCAACAATTGCTCGGAACAGGATTTCACAGAAAGGACTGTTTAATATTAAATATATGTCTCCAGCTAACAAATGTATACCCCCTTTCATTTGGTAACAGTTTATAGTTTTTGAGTTATGAGCTATGCTAATGAGTTGGGTGGCAACTGACAGTCTATGGCAATGCATGCCCATACCACACCTGACAGACAGCAACAACGGGTGGCAAACAGTTTTTATTGAAATTTGTGCACAATTTTATATTCTCTGCAAATACATCACAATCATATCCAACTGTATTAATTTAACAATTAAAATTGACAAAATTACAGTTCATAAATAATTTTATTGACCGAACTTTTATTTTGATAAATGCTAACCCGATGTCTCCAATTGTGGCCAGCAACATTTGCCAACTTCACGGAGCTGGGAAACATGGCTGCATCCATTGAAAGCCTACTTTCAGAGATTTCAGATCTTGAAGACCCTATTGAAGAATTACAGAATTTGAAAACTGCCGTGTTAGCAATACCTTTGAATTTACTGGGGGAGACTGTGTCTGGGCTACAACTGGGAGGTCTTTTTTCGCTTTTAGATACAAATGACAGGTTCGTATGTTTCATGTTTATGTTTTCTTGCTGAGTCAAGCAGGTCCAGTTAAGCTTTCCGGATTTTTCAAAATGCTGTACCGTAACGTGTTAGCGAGTTAAAAGACTGTTTTCTTTGTGAAAAAAACCCCCATAGTGTTTACTGTTCCTTAAACAACTTTTCATACATCATTTCAAGTTTAGCAGACTTTCAGTGGTTACAAACAAGCTGCATTATGCTACATTTAGCATTGTCATAGCAGTGCGGTACCGACTTCCATTGGATGGTCTGAGTACATAAAGCTTGTTGTGTCGTTGAACCTGGTAATATAGCTGGCTGGTGCTGGTGCTGTTGTCATAACGTTACATTGCATATGTTATTTTGGCTTGGTAAAACCAGATTAAGGCTGCTTGATTTCTCATGAGTGCGATGTCCCAACAACAGCATGCCAAGTAGCTAGCTGGATTAACGCCTAAGAAACATTTAGGTAGCCACTACAGACGTTCCTGTAATTTTCATATCGACAATATGTTCTCCTTTGCATAGGGAGCAAACTGAGCTATGCGTGGCTATTCTGGGTCCGGTTAGCTTTTTGGTTAGCATTTCGATCAATGCTAACCGGAAGTCTCCAATTGTGGCCAGCAATATTTGCCAACTTCACAAAGCTGGGAAACATGTCTGCATCCATTGAAAGCCTAGTTTCAGAGATTTCAGTTCTTGAAGACCCTATTGAAGAATTACAGAATTTGAAAACTGCCGTGTTAGCAATACCTTTGAATTTACTGGGGGAGACTGTTTCTGAGCTACGACTGGAAGGTCTTTTTTCGCTTTTAAATACAAATGACAGGTTCGTATGTTTCATGTGAGAGAACATTAATTTATTGCTGAGTCAAGCAGGTCCAGTTAAGCTTTCCGGATTTTTCAAAATGCTGTATCGTAACGTGTTAGCGAGTTAAAAAAACTGTTTTCTTTGTGGAAAAAAACCCCCATAGTGTTTACTGTTCCTTAAACAACTTTTCATACATCATTTCAAGTTTAGCAGACTTTCAGTGGTTACAAACAAGCTGCATTATGCTACATTTAGCATTGTCATAGCAGTGCGGTACCGACTTCCACTGGATGGTCTGAGTACATAAAGCTTGTTGTGTCGTTGAACCTGGTAATATAGCTGGCTGGTGCTGGTGCTGTTGTCAAAACGTTACATTGCATATGTTATTTTGGCTTGGTAAAACCAGATTAAGGCTGCTTGATTTCTCATGAGTGCGATGTCCAACAACAGCATGCCAAGTAGCTAGCTGGATAAACGCCTAAGAAACATTTAGGTAGCCACTACAGACGTTCCTGTAATTTTCATATCGACAATATGTTCTCCTTTGCATAGGGAGCAAACTGAGCTATGCGTGGCTATTCTGGGTCGCATTCTCCAGGCGCTCGATCCGCTCTACCTGGCCCGGAACTGCAGGGCTGAGCTTCAGAGAGGAGTGAATCATTCTGACAACTCGGTCAAAGTCTTGGCGATGTCACAAGTTAGTATTCTTGTCCGGGGAATTTGTTTACCCGTTAACAATGCAAGATTAATATTTCACTGGAATTTATGTCGACTACCGATGTCTAAAATTACTCTGCATTGTACTCTAACTGTGTTTTTTATTTATTTCTAGGTTGGAAGAATTGCTGAGCATTCCGAAGCTATCACGGAAATCCTAAACAACCAAAACTTGTTGAAGGACGTCATTCACTGCATTGGAGTGGAGAAAATATCTGTTGCTAAAGAGGTAAAGTTGCCTTTTCATATTTTACAGCAGCAACCATTGCCTGACAACTAAGCATGCTGACAGTTTTTTTTCTTTTTTCTTACACATTTCACAGGCGATTGGAGCACTTTCGAAATTGGCTCATACCAAAGCAGGGCTAGATGCATTATTCCAGAGTAATTTGCTGAACGACCTGAAAGATGTTATGTCCACAGATGATGTTATCCGATACAGAGTGTATGAGGTATGTTCCTTGAATTTTATACTGTAAAATTATAGTTAATAACACTTTTCAGGACCAGCTGATATGGTGAAACAACTTAATTTGTTATAGGAGGGAGCAATAACCAATAAATAAAAAAATACTACAGAAATTGTCAGATTACTGTACATCTTATGTTTCTTGAAGGAATTGAATGGTCTACCAGCCATACTGTTTTCTTGCATTTCCCATATTGGGAGTTAAAACATGTTGTCTGCACCTCTCTCCCTGTTGGACAGCTGGTGGTAGACATATCCTCTGTTTCTCCCATCTCCCTGGGTTATTGTGCCAACAGCGGGCTCGTTTCCCAGCTTCTAGGGGAGTTGACTGGCGATGACGTACTCGTTAGGTAACTGCTGCACAGCTTGTCCCTTTAACACACACACTTGCATACAGTCGTACTCAGACAATCGAAACAGACTGCATCACTGTGTAGTTCTTCAACAAATACAAATAGAAAAACTACAAATAGAAAGATGCAACAGTTCTGTATGCTCAGTGGAGAAATGCACACTGTTCCTTGCCTAAATGCAAACATAACGTATAACATTTGATACATGTTATAATATGTGGCATCTGTGGGTGAAATGCCCCATTTCACTTGCTTTGACCTTGCTAGTAGATGTTCTTTTATCTCCCTGTTAGAAGATATTTGACACTGTGTTCTACATTTTTGTCTCCATTGTGGGTGATGTTGATTCTTCTTCTCTGCCTCTAGAGCCACAGCAATGGAGATGGTGACCACTCTGGCGCACAGCCAGCACGGGAGGCTGTACCTGGCCCAGCAAGGCATCATGGATAAATTCTCCAACATGATCATAGGGGCGGAGACGGATCCCTTCTCCAGCTTTTACCTGCCTGGTGAGGCACCTTCTAGAATACACAATAAATCATTATTCACTCGTTGTTACGGTACATGACTGGGACCCGTAAGGTCGGTGGTTTGATCCCCGGTGTAGCCATGATTAAAATGAATAAATACATCTGATACATACGCTTAGTCAAAGCAACTGTAAGTCGCTTTGGATAAAGATGTCAGCCAAATAACATGTAATAATGTAGTCATCATTCAAAACTGTAGAGAGGAGGAGACACAGTAAAGTTGGTCATTGCTGCAACTGTCACTTTCCATAATGATGGGAAAATCCAGATCTTAACATTACTGCCTATTTGTGAGATTGGGAATTTCTGTTAGTAAATGTACAGTAGTGTGCAGTGATGATTACACACTTAACACAATGAAGATAAATCAGAAACCAAGTACTGTTCAAGTATTTATTTCATGTAATGTTGGTTCATGTGGATGAAAATAGAACAGATAAGTAAACCGATAACTATATATTGTGAAAACAAAATAATAGTCTCTTTTGGAGAAAAAAGTCTATGTCTAGTGTGGCCACCCTTTGCTTTGCATTTAATCATTCACATATTTTTAGATTTCTTTACTCGTTAAACCATTCCATATGGTTTAAAGTTCATTCCAAAGAGATTCTTTCGATGTTACAACTGATTTATTTATCTTGGTATCCAGCAAATCCCAGTCAAGCCAAGTCATAACTTTTATGTCTCCAGATGATTATTTTCATCAAGTGACCAACCGACATCATGTAAGGCTACAATGCAGCTACGAACAATCTCAGAGAGCTCCTTCCGTCGTGCCATCGTGTTTAACACTCCGACACTTCAAAGTTCATGTTACCTTAAATACTGGAACAACTGACCATCAGAAGTAATTTTGCAGAATAATGTTGCTTCAGACCAGTTTAAACAAATTGTTTAGCATCAGCAATCATGGAATGAGCCTTCAAACATGCATTCATGCTATGCAAAAGTCAAAAGAAAAATTTCAGTTTTCAGTGTTTCTGTTTATTAGCCATACTTTTACCCCAATGTAATTGTGGGAATGATTTTTTTGTACTCATTGCTTACAATAGTATTGTTCAATACATTCTCACCCCAAATTTTTAAAGAAGTAATATATTAGGACCCCTTTTGCACAAACATGGTGGTGTATAATCATCCCTGCACACTACTCTATACAAGAGGAGAGAAAAATGGTATATGAATGCTACCGACTGTGCAAGAAGACACAGTAAATTAGTCGTTCAGTGTTCTCTCTCTCTCTCTCTCTCTGTTCCTCCCTCCCTTACTTAGATTCAGGTTAGGGTGACAGGGCTTATCACTGATTGTATGTATTCTTCTGCATCATACAGTTGGAGTCTGGTTCTTTTTCTGGCTTTGAGCGCTGATCTGTGATGCACCTCTCTCCTCAGGGCTGGTGAAGTTCTTTGGGAACTTGGCCATCATGGACAGCCCTCAGCAGATCTGCGAGTGCTACCCGGCCTTCCTGCAGAAGGTGTTCGAGATGGCCATGGACCAGGACCCGGTGATGACGGGCGTGGCTCTGGACACGCTGGGAGTGCTGGGCTCCACCGTGGAGGGGAAACAAGTCCTACAGAAGACGGGTGGGGCTCCATGCATTGTGATGTTTAGTGCTCTTGACTGAATCTGGCATGAAGCGTGAGGAAGAAGGGTATGTTGTGAGCGTAAATTGGAGCATTCCTCAATTGGAGTTTGTTATCACTTCTGTGATTACAGTGGCCTATTACATTTATTGTCTAAAGCAGTGGTTTCCCAAACTCAGTCCTGGGGCCCCCCTAGTGTATGCCGATTTCGTTCCAACCACAATTGCAATCCCAGAACTTTTACCAAGATGTTATTTTTTCTTAATTATATGCTATTGATGTTTTGAGAGATTATTTACACTCTTAAAGGCAAACTATGCAGAGTTTCTCACTCATCTACCCCGCCTATATCACCAAGATCATTCTGGCTCATTTTCTGGCTGGCCTTTAGTAGCTTTGTAGCTAGCTCCGTTGCAGACTACCGTATGCTGTGATGAGCTAAGAAAACGGCGGTCTAATATGATTCGTAAAACATTGCTTTAGTAGTCACGTTTCACACAAGCCATTTAGCTAGCTATTTAGCTGACACTACCTGTGTTTGTATTTAGTCATGGTTAGTAACTAGTCTATAGTGTAGTTATAGTTAGTAACTAGTCTATAGTGTACAACTGAAGTAATTCAGGTCAAGGACATTGCCCAAGGGTACAACTAGGTTTTGAGCCTATAACATTCTAGTCCTAAGCTGTGGGCCCAAAGGGTTAATTCACCTTAATGACAAACGTAAAACTGACATTGTTCGACCAGCTGTTTCCACCTATGGCTCCAGCATTGCCATGTCCTTGACTCTAATGCTTGTGTTGCCTGAGTTACGGCCGCAGCACTGACCGGCCCCTGTGAACCTGCGTTATCTCCAGGCGAGAAGTTCCAGAGGGTGCTGACGAGGATGAGCCAGCTGGCCATGAACTCAGCCACGGAGATGAGGGTCCGCTCTCTGGAGGCCCTCACCCTGCTCCTCACTCTCCCGGTGAGTTTCCCATGCGTCCGGGAAGCCGGCTGCCTCGCTGTGAGGAGGCTGGGAGTTCTGCAGCTGGCTCCCCGGGGTGGGAACACCGCATTACCTCAGTTACCTTCGACGCACATAAAGCTTTACAGCTGAACATGTGCGTTTCTACGACTACAGGCTTTCTAAATGGACAGTGGCAAGATGGATGCGATGTAATGTAGCATGGTGTAATTGCCCATCTACATCTTTGCCTTCTGTAAAATATTCATTGGGGTCCACAGATTCATTAATCTGTGATCTCAAAGACTCACTTCACTAATGTGTTGGTATTTATAGAGCCCTACAAAAGCCTGGTGTCTATTGAGAAAATGCACATGTCACTTTGCTTATTATTAGTGATCTGTTTCTTTTCTCACGCTGACAGCACTAAAGCATTTAACCTTCCCGAGGGGCTAATTCACACAGATTGCTAATTCTACAGATTGTTTTTAGATATGTTCTGTTTAAGCATACAGATATTTTAAATCATCAGCTTACAGTAAGTACCCTGCTCAAGGGTACCGTGCAAAACCCCAATCAAGCCTTGCAACCTTTGTTGTAATTGTCTTGCTCTTTAGCATTGTCATTCCTCTTCTCAGGTTAGAGAATGTAAATCATGATACTGCATTCATTCTGTCAAGCCAATTTCACCAGAGAATACACTACTGAGAACTGAAACCCTCCATTAACTTCATATCATATTGCAATAAAAGCTGGCACACACATTTCAGAAAGCCTGTGTTTTTTCATGGTGCATTTCACACAGGGAGGAAAGAATTAAGTGCTTGTCGCATAACTAGAAGTCAGATGCCATGCAAGGTTTCCATTTACACTGTCGTTGGAGTCAACCCACCAAGGACTGGGAAGTGTCCCAGATCTGTAATTCATTTCCTCTGAATGAGTGTGGCGTGGAAGTCTAGAGGCAAAGGCATTCAAGTTGTAGTTGTCTTGGTATGGCATTTACAGACTTGGCCTATCTACCTGGTGTACTGCACATATGTTCAACCGATTTTATATGAATTGTACCTTATGTGGCGTGTTCGGTTGCTTGTTGTATGGCCTTGATATGCACTGTTTTGTACGTCGCTTTTGATAAAAGCGTCTGCTTAATGTAATGTAAAAGTGAGATATCTCTCTTTCGACTTTACAAAAAAATCCTTTGTCTGAATCTTGAGCCTATTTGTACTTCGGGTGTTGGTCTCTGTCTAAAAAGGGGTCCCGCACGCCCCCGCGTTGACTGGCAGGTCTGTGTTTGGTAGGCGGAGCAGCAGACGGAGGACCTCTTGGGTCTGACGGAGTTGTGGTTTGGGGCTCTCTCCAGCCAGCCCGTGGAGATGTTCTGGGGGTTCAGCACCCAGCCCTTTCCTGAGCTCCACTGTGGAGCCCTGCGCATCTTCACTGTGAGTGCGTTACGGTCCGTCCCCCTGCAAGAACTGTCTCAATTACACATTTAGGATGCAATAGAAATATAGATTTTTATTTGTACAGAGATCCTCTAGCCTAGAATATTCATAGCACATACTTTTTTTTTCATTAATACATCTTTATACATTTCTTCGTTAGACATCAAGTCATTTTTTTTTTTTTAACAGGAGCCAGAAATATATTTATTCCATTTCAGTAAAATGCCTCGCCAGTCTGACTAAAGCTTTAATTTGAAGTAAAATTTGTTGCAATGCACTTCTTTTTCCCCATCGAAGGCCATCGCTTGCCAGCCCTGGGGTCAGAAACTGATGGTAGCTACCCCGGGCTTCGTGGAGTTCATTGTCGACCGCTCAACAGGACCAAGCAAAGAGTCTAAGGATGCCAAGTTCGAGCTTGTGAATGCCCTGGTGAACTCCAAGTCCACGGCGGAGATCTTCGGGAACCAGCATTACCTAAGCCTGCGGGCGTACCGGCGCGAGGGGCCGTACTACGTCACCGCCGTGTCCTCCGTCACGGTGGAAGGAGCAGACTAACGTTGCGGAAAGGTGTGCCGTTGCCACCGTTACCGTGGGGACGGCCAACATTTGCCACTTGAAGGAAGCTCTTATTAGTTTATTAGTTTATATCTTAACATGATCAATGTTTAATGCCCTTGTTTTTGTATTTGGTTTATATGTGCTTATTAAAGCGGGAGCTGGCTGAGTGTAAACTCTGTTTTATTATCGGGTTAATATTTGCTGTGATGATTGATGCCTCTTTCATGGTTGTGCCCTGCCACTCAACCAACCTACTTGGTGTTCCCCAGAAGATACCTTCCCCTTTCCCCTTAGCATATTTCCGCAAAACACACGCTGTTCCAGAAAATGCTCTTTTGAGATTCGATATGGCAAGGGTTAACCGAAATGGAAATGTTGGAAATATTGCCACATATTTTTAAAGGTGGTGCGAACTGACTGATTTCGAAGGTCTCGTTATTCACTTCGGGATGATGTGTGCTTTTGACGTCTGCTGGCCAGTCGGTATCGTTGCGTGTCGATACTGAAATGCGGCTGTGTGCTCCTGGCTTTCCGCGCGTCACAGTCAGAATAGATCAACTCTGGGCGCCTATGAAGAAGAAGGTAGAAGGTGTGAAATATGACACGGCGGAATGCGCTGCTTCGCAGAAGACCTTGATTTGTGGTTCCGGCCTCGTCGGTCTCTGGGAATATGGGCCCCAGAAGGCTGGGTTCGGGCTCAGGTTATGGTTCACCTTCTTCAGCGCCACCTCAGAGGGCCTATTCCTGCTTGTAGGTTCAGCGGTCAGGGTCGTGCTCCTCAAGAGAACGCAGTTGACTGGTCGTCAGCCCATCCTGTGGGTGAGAATGAGGTCAGAGCCCAAAGGTCCCATTCGCAGCACGGCTAAATGCGTTCCCTTTCACAAACGCTTGCGACAGCTGTCGTATCAACGACTGGAAATCTCGAAAAAAGGATGGGAATTGTAGTTCGTATGCTAATGAGTATGAGCCTACATAACTAAAAGAAATGAGACATTCTGTGATGCACATACCTGGATTGTTCGTTCTGGATCATTCACTCATTAAGTTTTCTGTTCTGTAAAATATGTTGTCAAGGGGATTTCAAAACCTCAATTTCATTATGAGTATCATGAATTCTAACTAAGCATGCCACTCTGAGCTTGGATGCTTGCTAGCTTGAGGATGCTTGGGGCCACACACAGATGAGCCCACAAGGTCTGTTATATCGGTGAACTGCAGCCAATACCTAGAAAACATGTCGCATTTAAGCGAAACTGTGGATGGACAGATACTCCTCCGGGTTAGACAAAATATGCCTTAACTGGATTTTTGGGTGAACTGCCCCTTTTAAGAGACTGAAAGTAACATCCCCGTCTGCTCTGTGTAATTACTGTTTCAGACACTAATGGATGATGACATTATTCCAGAGCAAACCTTCTGCCACTGCTTTCATGTTTATTTCTGTAATCCAGGAATTTCATTATAGACAGTTTCACAGTAATTACAGTACTGTGCAGAAGTCTTGGGCACCCTAGACTTTATTATATATGTATGTTTATTTATTTGTGTGAAGAACACATTTGAGATTTCCAAATACTCATTTTCCAAAATATTTAATTTTACAGAGACATTTTTGTATTTCATTTAAAAAAGTAACATATTACTGTTAGTAATGGACTACTTTTTACATAAAAACTTGGTTAAGACTGTCTGAGATAGAAGAAACCGGGAGCCAACCAAAGTCTGCAGATGATTGTCTTATAGAACTGCAGGACAGTGTTGGCTATCTCAGAGAAGTGATGCAGTTTTAACGCCGAAGGGTGATTACTAAATTACGAAATTAGGCCAAATTACTAAAATGTAATGTAAAATGTATCGTATGTTTATTTAGGACCTTTCATTGAATTATTTTTGAAAGAATCTTTATCTGTACAGAATGTTATACAGGTACCTCAGACTTTTTCACTGTGTGTGTGTGTGTGTGTGTGTGTGTGTGTGTGTGTGTGTGTGTGTGTGTGTGTGTGTGTGTGTGTGTGTGTGTGTGTGTGTGTGTGTGTGTGTGTGTGTGTGTGTGTGTGTGTGTGTGTGTTCAGTGGGGTCCAAAAGACAGACCACTAGTGAAAACTTTTGCATTCTTTTGTAATTAATACATTCTTTTCCATTACAAATTATGGTGATTGTGGATTGTGCAGGACTCTTTGCTCTTCTTTGGTCTTCAAGTAGTTCTTGCATAGCTTAAAAGTAACCAATTTTTTTTTTTCTAAATACTAAAACTTTTTGTTTAATTCCACGATTACACCCCAGATTTTCAGTGTGGTCTCAGACTTTTGGACCCCGCTGTATGTGTGGACAGATGGATAAAAGCATCGGGTACAGTTAGTTACCGCTCTTGTGCGGTCACAGAATGCGTGTGAACGGAGCGGGGAGCAGCGGGATCTGCGAACCCCTTCATCCTGCTGCCATCTGGCGCGTGTGCTGGGCCGTGGCTCTCGCCTGGCTGTGAGCCCCGCTGTGTTCCTGTGAGCCCTGCGGCCATTGCTCCTGTCATCGGGTCAGCACCTGCTGAACACGCCCCGCTTTACTGTGCAGCGTGCTGCGTGCTGATTTCGCAGAGTTATTACAAACTGTTTTCTCGCTCACTTCAACCGGACCACTGAGAAGTCACCCCCACCACATAACTTGCACTGCAGTCTGTTAAGTATTTGGACAGTGGTACAATTTCTGTTCTGTTGGCTCTGTACTCCAGAGCATTGCATTTGAAATGAAACGATGAATATGACTATGAGGTTAAAGTGTGGACTGCCACGTTTAATTTGAGGATATGCACAACTTTATTGGCCGGTCCGTGTATGAGGCCAAAGAACTATCAATTCAGAAGACACAGGTTGCAACTGATTGTAACACAAGTCGGGTGATGGGTATAAAAAATACATGAACATACCAACACTGTAAGGGCAATTAGAAAAGCAGTAACATAAATGGAACAGCTACAAATGTGCCAGGAAGAGGATGCAAGTGCATGCTATCTCCACGGATGGTTAGGAGCGAGGCCATAAGTAACCCAAGGATCACAGTTTAAAAATAGCAGAGATTGGTTGTGTCTTGGGGTCACCAAGAACAGAAATTATACCACTGTCCAAATACTTACGGACTGCACTGTACTGCTCTGATGGTATTTTCTTCGGTTATCTCGGGGGGTCGAGCCCTCAGAATGGAGCCATTCACCATGTTTCATTGGTTGCAAGTCTACTAACATTCCAATTCTATGATTGGTCAGTGTTCACAGTAACCACCGTGACTTGGCTTCTCTGTTACGTAAGTGATACCAAACAGAGGAATGAACTGTTTCACTTGCCCTGCTGGGAAAGTGCTGTTATTGGACCATGGGGGGTTTTCTGGTTTGCCAGAAAAGTCTCAGAGCTGACCTGTTATCTCTCACACGGAGTGCCAATAAAGTCCTCTCATTTTGCGGGTAGAGTTTATTCTACCGGTCTCTGGACTCTGAGTACTGACATGAATATGTTTCAACTGTAAATATTTTACAGCAGGAATTCAGGCCACTGGTCTGGCAGATATGTATTAATAAAATCTAAATTATGACACTGACATTGAAGTTTTCATAAATGAATAAATTAATGAATTTTGGAAGTGTCATTGATCATCGTCGTCCAGTTCGTCTGGTACTGTTTGAATCATCTTGTTTGAAAATTTGACAGTTGGGTTTAATTACTTAACTACAGTAACTGAATAAAAATGTGTCCTTGATATAGTGTACATGGAAGGCATTAAAGGACATGGCAGAGATGACACAATTCAACATCTAATTCTTCACAGCTACCATGTCCTTAGCACATTTTACTGTTTTACTTCAGATATTTTTTTCCTTTGTTGTGTATTGTCTCTAGTTGGAAACCAGATTTACTCTGCATATCTATCAAAACAACCACAATCCACGTTTTTCCTCAAAATTCTACACACAATACCCCATAATGACAATGTGAAAAAAGTTTTTTGGAGATTTTTGCAAATTTTGCTAAATAAAAAACTAAGAAATCACATGTACATAAGTATTCACAGCCTTTGCCATGAAGCTCAAAATTGAGCTCAGGTGCATCCTGTTTCCACTGATCAATCTTGAGATGTTTCTACAGCTTAATTGGAGTCCACCTGTGGTAAATTCAGTTGATTGGACATGATTTGGAAAGGCACACACCTGTCTATATAAGGTCCCACAGTTGACAGTGCATGTCGGAGCACAAACCAAGCATGAAGTCAAAGGAATTGTCTCGAGGCACAAGTCTGGGAAAGGGTACAGAAAAATCTCTGCTGCTTTGAAGGTCCCAATGAGCCCAGTGGCCTCCATCATCCGTAAATGGAAGAAGTTCGGAACCACCAGGACTCTTCTTTGAGCTGGCTGCCCATCTAAACTGAGCAATCGGGGGAGAAGGGCCTTAGTCAGGGTGGTGACCAAGAACCCGATGGTCACTCTGTCAGAGCTCCAGCGTTCCTCTGTGGAGAGAGGAGAACCTTCCAGAAGGACAACCATCTCTGCAGCAATCCACCAATCAGTCCTGTATGGTAGAGTGGCCAGAAGGAAGCCACTCTTTAGTAAAAGGCACATGGCAGCCCGCCTGGAGTTTGCCAAAAGGCACCTGAAGGACTCTCAGACCATGAGAAACAAAATTCTCTGGTCTGATGAGACAAAGATTGAACTCTTTGGCGTGAATGCCAGGCATCATGTTTGGAGGAAACCAGGCACCGCTTATCACCTGGCCAATACCATCCCTACAGTGAAGCATGGTGGTGGCAGCATCATGCTGTGGGGATGTTTTTCAGCGGCAGGGACTGGGAGACTAGTCAGGATTGAGGGAAAGATGAATGCAGCAATGTACAGCAATTCCTTCTCCCAACCCTCCACCCCTGCTGACCTTCCTACCCTCCCCAACTCCCTAACCTCCTTTTCTCCCCTCTCTGACGCCGACACACTGAAACTCCTTACTTCCCACCGCCCAACCACCTGTCCTCTTGACCCCATCCCCTCTCCTCTCCTACAATCTATATCTGAGGACATTCTCCCTTTTCTCTACTCTCTAATCAACACCTCCCTCTCTTCCGGCACCATGCCCTCTTCCCTGAAGAGGGCCAGAGTCACTCCCCTCCTCAAAAAACCTACTCTTGACCCCTCTGCCCTGAACAACTACCGGCCTGTCTCTCTTCTTCCCTTTCTCGCTAAAACCCTGGAACGGGCGGTCTGCTCCCAACTGTCCACTTGTCTTCTCCACAACAATCTCCATGACCCCAACCAGTCTGGCTTCAAGAGTGGCCACTCCACTGAAACCGCCCTGCTCGCGGTCACTGAGGCACTCCACTCTGCTAAAGCAAAATCCCTCTCCTCTGTCCTCATCTTCCTCGACCTGTCAGCCGCCTTCGATACAGTCAACCATGAGATTCTGCTCTCATCGCTGTCTGGGGTCACAGGTTCTGCACTCGCTTGGTTTTCCTCCTACCTCTCTGGTCGCTCCTACCAGGTGACTTGGAGGGGCGCAGTCTCCGACCCTCAACCCCTACGAACTGGAGTCCCACAGGGCTCGGTTCTTGGGCCTCTCCTCTTCTCGCTATACACCATGTCTCTTGGTTCTGTTATCTCTTCCCACGGCTTTTCTTATCACTCCTACGCTGATGACTCCCAACTCTTCATTTCCTTCCCCCCTGACACCCAAATCACCACACAGATCTCTGCCTACTTGGCTGATATCTCTGCGTGGATGACTTCCCATCACCTGAAGCTCAACCTTGCCAAAACTAGCTTCTCTACATCCCTGCTAAGTCCTCTCCGTCAATCGACCTCTCATTGACTGTTGAGGACTTTGTAGTTTCCTCCTCCCATACGGCAAAGAATCTTGGGGTGACTCTTGATAACTGCCTCACCCTGGCTCCACAAGTATCCTCCACTGCCAGAACCTGCAGGTTCTTTCTGTATAATATACGCCGTATCCGTCATCTCCTGACTGAGAAAGCCACCCAGCTCCTAGTCCAGGCGCTCGTCATCTCCCGCCTGGATTACTGCAACTCCCTCCTAGCCGGTCTCCCAGCGTATGCCATCAAGCCCCTCCAGCTGGTCCAGAATGCTGCAGCCCGCCTGATCACCAATCAGCCCAGGTCGGCTCATGTCACCCCGCTTCTCATTGGCCTCCACTGGCTTCCCATTGCCGCACGCATCCGTTTCAAGGCCCTAGTGTTGGCATTTCAGGCTGCTAAGGGGACTGCCCCACCTTACATACAATCCCTGATCACTCCCTACTCCCCAGCTAGACCACTCCGGTCTGCCAGCTCTGGTCGCCTTACGGTTCCCTCTCTACGTGCACCTGGCGGTCGAGCTGCACGTTCACGCCTGTTTTCCGTTCTGGTTCCTCAGTGGTGGAATGACCTGCCTACCACTGTCAGAACAGCAGAATCCCTCCCCCTATTTCGACGCAGACTCAAAACCCACCTTTTCAAACTCTACCTTAGTCCTCCCTCCTGATTTCCCCTGCCCCTCCTTTCTGATATCCCTATCCTTGTCTAACCCCCCCCCAAAAAAAAAAAAAAAACTTCTGATGACAACTATGTTTAGAACAGCATTTACTGTGTATTTTGCTAGTTTCTGGATGTGATGCTCTGACTTATGGTAGAACCTATGCACTTGTAAGTCGCTTTGGACTAAAAGCGTCTGCCAAATGACTAAAATGTAAAATGTAAAATGTACAGAGACATCCTGGATGAAAACCTACTCCAGAGCGCTCTTGACCTCAGACTGGGGCGACGGTTCATCTTTCAGCAGGACAATGACCCTGAGCACACAGCCAAGATATCAAAGGAGTGGCTGTGAATGTCCTTGAGTGGCCCAGCCAGAGCCCACACTTGAATCCCATTGAACATCTCTGGAGAGATCTGAAAATGGCTGTGCTGCAAAGAGGAATGGGCAAAACTGTCCAATGATAGGTGTGCCAAGCTTGTGGCATCATATTCAAAAAGACTTGAGGCTGTAATTCCTGCCAAAGGTGCATCAAGAAAGTATTGAGCAAAGGCTGTGAATACCTATGTACATGTGATTTCTTAATAAAAAATAAAAAAGATTTTTGCTAAAATTTCAAAAACTTCTTTCATGTTGTCATTATGGGGTGTTGCGTGTAGAATTTTGAGGGAAAAAAAGAATTTATTCCATTTTGGAATAAGGCTGTAACATAACAAAATGTGGGAAAAGTGAAGCGATGTGAATACTTTCCGGATGCACTGTAGCTACTGGTTTAATATTGGGACCCGTGGAGGGATTATTTACGAATACGGGAGATCTTCTGCTGCAGCTTCAGTGTATCCTGGAGATGTGGAGAGAGCTGACTGAGTACATATACTGTAGTACTCAAGGCTGTGCAGTTGTCAGCACACAGCACCACTTTTTGGGAATTTCAAAGCTGCATAATCACAGCAGTCAGAATGAATAAGTAATATGGAAAGAGTCCAGGAGATCTGAACACTCATACTTGTTAGGCCGTTAGTAACCTGGCACAATAATATTGATGGGCCCAAGGTTTTTGAGCTATCACATCAAATGAGTTTGAAAACATTTCCCAAATTGTGAAATCCTTCTTGTGAATTGAGAAGAAAAAAAGTTTTTCGGCATAGTAGAATATACAGTGAGGTCCGTAGTTATTTTGATAATGGTGTAATTTCTGTTATTTTGGCTCTGTATCATCAAGAAACAATGAATATGAGGTTCATATTCGGTCATCCGTGCAGGAATTACATCCCTTTTTATACAGTCTCCTCCTCCATTTTAGGGGACCAAAAGTAATTGGACAGTTGGATTCTCAGCTGTTTCTGATTAGACATATGTATTCACTCGCTTCCTTGGTGCTGGTATGAGAAAGCTTTCAGTATCTAGTCTTGATTCTAGGCTTTTTTTTTTTCTTTCTAGCATTTCCTTTGGAGTCAGTTATTGGCATTTGTCAATATGAGGACCAGAGTTGTGCCAATGACAGTCAAGGAAGCAATTATGAGGCTGAGAAATAAGACAAAAACAGGCAGAGACAAAGGCCAAACAATAGGTTTACCAAAAACAACGGACTGCACAGTATGATTCTTGAGATTTATACCAGAGGTTCATGTCCCCTACAGGACATATAAATACACCACTGGGTCAGAGGAGGGCAAAGAAGCAGCCAGATCTGCACAAAAGCACGTTGGCGCAGTGGGCAGCACAACAAGAAGGTCCTGAGTTTGAAACCCCGCCTTGGCCTTTCTGTGTGGAGTTTGCATGTTCTCCCTGTGTCTGCGTGGGTATCCTCCAGGTACTCTGGTTTCCTCCCACCAGACAAAGACATGTAGGTTAGGGACTACAGATGAAAATGAGCTCATCAGCTAACTCTGGCACATTTATATTGATGTGGAAACTGAAAATGTGCACTGTCCCTGATAAATAAAAGTAAATGCACTCGTTCCAAATTTGAAAAAATTAAACATAGTTTAACTGCCAACATACTCTAACAGGAAAACGACCATCAAACCAAGAACATTTTGTGAGCTTAGAATTATATGGTTCTAACTGACATGTTTGACAAAAATTAGTTGATGTCATAAATATGTTGTTAATAGGGCACTAAATACATGTGTGAAGCTTTATACAAAAAAGCTGTTTAAAAGTATGAAAAAATGCAAAATGTAAAAGTTGTATCTGCTTGGAGCCTGTTCACTTTGGAATCTTTGAAGCTGAATATCTCAAAACTACTCGGAACACAGACATAACCTTCTCATTTTCAGCTCACGGTTTAGTAGAAATGAGAAAGATTTGATATCACATGAGGAGACCCAGAGTAATGCAAGCTTCTCAGTGGGGAAAAGTGCCTCATAGATCTCCATTGTTCCAGGACAGCCGCATGGGTCTGCCGGTTTCATTGCTGCTACATCAACTGCTGTATTGATACTTGAAACCGTTATTTGTACAGGAAGCCAATATTTTGGGTGTGTAAGCTAAGAATGGGCTGACAATTGACAGGTCACTGAGTAGGAATGATTTTGGCATTGTTTTTTTCTCTTTAAAAAGTGTGCTGTTGGTTTCAATGTTTAATTAAATCCCCTGTGCTTCTCTGTGTCTAATTGTTTACCACTTACATGGTCACTTAGGAGCCATGGGATAACTGCAGAGGCCATTTTAATTACCTTCAGTTGTGACTTCAGCATCAGCTTGTTTTCTTTGCCATTGGTTTTATTATTTATGTTCATATTTATACTATTTTATGTTCATATGTATACTATATAGCCAACTGAAATGTGCTACTATATGGACAAATATTTGTATATGCAGTATAGCTGGCTACAAGACAATTATTTCTGTAATCTCTGTGTTTACTGTATTGTTTTTTGCATGTCTTTTACATTGTGTAAAGTCATATTTCTTCTTTTAAAACCTCAGCTTTATTTACATTCGAGGTGAATTATCATAGGCTACAGTTTGCACAGCGTGTGTTTTCACGCACCACCATTTGTTATTTAACAAATTCTACCATAGTCTGACCTTATGTATTTGTTGCTACTACCATCCTTACCATAAATAAATTGCAATATTATAGCAAACACATCACCTGTTTAGTTGAGAACTGCCCCTCACAACAATATTGGGCTTTGCGGTTGACAGTAATACATTTAATTCTTGAATGTTTCACAATAAAGGTACGATGAACACTTTTTTTGGTGAAGCCATTTGAGATCGCCAAACATATCCAACTCATCAATCATCTCTCCAAGTCAGCTTGCTGATTGGAACAGACAGCAAACTCAGGTAGCACCAAATCAACCTGTTAGTAACATGGTTTACAAACTGAAGCTCGAACTGAGAGGGAGGGGGGAGGCTGTGCAGGGGTCTCTCAGGACAACTTCATTTGTTTCTGGAAAGTGCTTTTCCCAAATCACTGTGTAGCTATGCGTTGTTCAGCACCACAGGGTTTTATTGCTTTTTTCCACAGGTATTAGAGCGAGTGCACTTGATGGAAAGTTACATTTGCTAAAAATGACAGTTCTATTGTTTTTTTTTTTTTTTCACTTGCAACATATTAATTTAATTTATTCAGGCCTGACTTCAGAATGGCAGTACAATCCCACATCTTGTTTTGACATAGCATATACTGTGTAGGACTGTGACAAGGGTAAAAATACTTTAAATTATAAGCATCGTCATTACAATTTTCATGCCACTTTGGATGGTTACCACCTACTTCAGATGGCAATCTCTGTTAATTCCATATACAATTTCTGGAAGGCTGAGGTTCCCATTTCTTCATGTGCTGTATTCTATTGTGTTACAGACATCAGTGGACATGTCCGCCCCAACTCCCGGCCATGTTGAATGACTGCCCCTGTCAGCGAGGCAAGGTCATTGTAAGTAGCTGCATGTGCCCTCAAGCACACGCCACAGAAAAATGGAGAAGGGGAAAAGATTGTGTACTTCCAGCCTGTGGTGTTGAAGCAGTGTGTTTAGAAAAGCAGTAGAAGACACACAGTGTGAAATGACTTTCAATATTAATATTTCTTCTCTGCCAAATGCCAATAATGTAATGTAATGTACTGTTAGAGCCTCCAGGGGCGGCACGGATGGTGCAGTGGGTAGCACTGCCGCCTCACAGCAAGGAGGTCCTGGGTTTGAATCCCCGTCGGCCGGGGCCTCTCTGTGCAGAGTTTGCATGTTCTCCCCGTGTTTGCGTGGGTTTCCTCCCACAGTCCAAAGACATGCACGTTAGGCTGATTGGGGAGTCTAAATTGCCCATAGGTATGAGTGTGTGAATGGTGTGTGTGCCCTGCGATGGACTGGCGACCTGTCCAGGGTGTATTCCTGCCTTTCGCCCAATGTATGCTTGGATAGGCTCCAGCCCCCCTGCGACCCTGTTCAGGGTAAGCGGGTTCAGATAATGGATGGATGGATGGATGGATGTTAGAGCCTCCTTCTGGGTACTTGGACAGCTGGGTTGCAGTAAAAAAGGTGAAAGAGGTCTCTTTTCTTTTTTGAGGAAATCGTACAGCCAAATGTTTTTCCCCTGCTGAAAAAAAATAGCTCAAGCTAGGTTTTGAAATAGCTGGTACCTGGTTGACCAGTTAGACCAGCTCTATACTCAACATGGTTTGACCAGCTCCAGCTATGTTTTGAAATAGCTGGTAGCTGGTAGTTTCAAGCTGGTCATAGCTGGATTTTACACCAGGGCAGTAGCTGGCTAAATTCCCCAACAGGCACTGTACAGCTCTCTATCTATTATTCATTGTGACACAAGAGTAAACATCCAGGTAATGCATTGTGAGTTATAGCTATGGAAACGTTCCTACAGGCTCTGCTGTTCTGACATCCACAGGAAGGTCATTCCACCACCGTGGGGCCATAACAGACCGCAGTCGTGACTGAGAAGTGCAGGTGCAGCGAGGGGGAGGTGCCAGGCATTAGAGGTGTGTGGCATCCAGGTGCCGAATTAGTGGAATGGAAGTGTCTGGCTGATGTATAGGTTCTGATTAGTGATTGAATGGTAAATGGTAAATGGTTGGCATTTATAGAGCGCCTTTATCCAAATCTCATTCACCCATTCATACACACACTCACACACCAATGGCGATTGGCTGCCATGCAAGGCGCCGACCAGCTCGTCAGGAGCATTTAGGGGTTAGGTGTCTTGCTCAGGGACACTTCGACACAGCCTGGGTGGGGGATCAAACTGGCAACCCTCCGACTGCCAGATGACTGCTCTTACTGCCTGAGCCATGTCGCCCCATGTATGCAGTATGCATGTATGAATGTATGCAGGGGCTGATCCCTTAACTGCCTGATATGCGAGTATCATTTACATTTGATGCGAGCCATAACAGGCAGCCAGCGGAGGTTGCTGAGCAGGAGGGAGACATGTGAATGTTGGTTTTTGAAAAAGAGTGCACTGTGGCCATAAAGGGATACACATGGTCAGCGACAATACTTATGTATGCTGTGGCATCCAAACGATGGTCATTGCTATTAAGGGGCCTAGAAAACATTCTCCACACCATTAAACTACTCACAACAGTTTGACACAAGGCTGAATGGATCGGTGGATGCATGATGTTTATGTACAGTTTATGTACCATTCGCATGTTGCAATAGAAACCAAGATTTGTCTGCCCTGGTGCCAATTTTTCCAATCTTCTGTTGTCCCGTTTTAGCGATCATATGCCCACTGTAGCATCGTTTTCCTGTTCTCAGCTGAGAGGAGTGGAACCTGGCATGTTCTACTGCTGCTATAGCAAGTCCACTTCGATGTTCAACGTGTTATGCATTCAGAGATCGTCTGTACAACAGCTGTTATTCGAGCATTTGTGGCCTTCCTGTTCACTCGAATGAGTCTGCCCATTCTCCACTGACCTCTCTCATTGACAAAGTGTTTTCACCCACAGAACGCCTGCTCACTGGATGTTTTTTATCACACCATTCTCCGTAAACTCTAGAAACTGGAGTGCATGGAATCCTCAGCTGTTTCTGAAATGCTGAACCTCTCACATCCGGCACCAACAATCAACAGTCTCGCCCATTCAAATGTTTTGTTGAACAACAACTAAACCTCTTCACCGTGTCTGCATGCTTTGCTATGAGTTGCAACCACACCATTTGTATTAAGGAGCGGGTGTACCTAATGTCTCTCTGTGTGTGTGTGTGTGTGTGTGTGTAACAAGATTCTACCACAAGAGGCCAGCAATGTAGCTCCAGCCAACTCAAAACAACTAAAAACAAGTCTATTATTCAGTCTTCATGCTCACCTCTGTTTATGTGCAGTGGGATTCATCCTTAAAATTTAAGAGGAAATATGGTGCAACTAAATAATCAATAACACATAAATATGCAAGTAAAAATACAGGATGAAATGTAGGAGGTGTGGTAGTGTAGATCATCCAGATATAGATTCAGATAGGCAGGTACTGGGACTCATTTACCTTCCTGGGGTAAGATTCCAAAAGTCTATGGGTTTTCTGTGGAGTCAAACTACAGTGGGCTCCAGAATTATTGGCACCCTTGATAAATGTGCCACAGCTGTAAACTAAAAAAAAATACGGTTATTGTAATTTTGGCCTCATCTGTCCATAGCACACTCTTCCAGTCCTTATTATTGCCCTCACAGTGCATAGCAGTGCCCTTACAAGTGGTAGGTTTAACCATTTATGTATTTGATTGTACCCATAACCCGACTTGTGATGGTTAATTGCCACATGTATCTTCTGAGTTGACAGTTCAGTCAGACAATACTAAATATTTAATATTTGCAATATTTATTGAGGTTTATTGTTGTAAAGCCTGCTCGGGTCCTTCCCAAAAATGCACTGTAACCACTGTAATGAGGTTATGTTTTTTTTATGTTCTGCCCTTTGGTTGTTAACAAAATGTTTTGTTTATATACTTATTTAGGTATTTTTACTTTATTAGGTATTTATTAGACTTATTTCTTAGACTTATTAAGTCTTCTGCTGCTGTAGCCCATCTACTTAGTGATTTGACATGTTGTATGTTCAGAGATGCTCTTCTGAATATGACTGTTGTAATATGAGGTTTATTTGCATTACTCTCACCTTCCTGTCAGCTTTGACCAGTCTGGCCCTTCTTCTCTGACCTCTCTCATTAACAACACATTTCTGAGATACTTAAACCACCTTCTCTGGCACCAATAATCACTCCAAGGTCAAAGTCACTTAGATCACATTTCTTCCCCATTCTGCCATTTGGTCTGAAGAACAGCTGAACCTCTCGTCCGCATGCTTTTATGCATCTAGTGTGGCTGATTAAATATGTGTATTAACAAGCTGGTGTACCTAATAAAGTACTCACTGAGTGTATAGATGGCCATCAAGGCCATATTTTTCCTGAATTTCATTCCTGCTGCAAATTATTTGCCAGCTGCTGATAAATATTTGCATTAACAACCTGACAAAGTGGTCACTGAGTGTATGCTTTGATATGTTCCAGACTCAATTAACGACCACTGAATTAATGGCCAGTCTCAAGGCAGGTGTCTCAAACCTCTGTATCACTCACCCAGGGCATCCCCCCCCCCCCCGGGCTCCAGGACAGGGGGAGAAAGACATTTGTTCTGCTATTGACGTAGACGGAGCAGCGCTCCGCTGGCTTTGGCCTCCGTGTTCGCCGTCTTATTCACAGCTAATGGTTTCCTCTGTTCGTCTGCTGGTCTGGAGCGATGCAGCCTGGAGGACAGCCTGCCGTGTCAGCGCTGCCACAGACGGGCAGATGGCCCCGCTCTTTTTGGACTTTTATGCGTTTCCTGTCTGTCCGCAACTCTCTTATCCAATGCAAAATGTTAGTTCTGAAATGGCTAGAATGAGAAAGCTAACATTTGCTAATACAACTGCCGCTGTTCCCACCAGTACTGTAAATGACCCAATCACCCTTTTACTGCATTGTTGAGATGTTGATTCACTCAGGTGTAACATTAGGCTGAGATCTTGATTCACTCAGGTATAATATTAAGCTGAGGTTTTGATTCACTCAGGTGTAATATTAAGCTGAGATCTTGATTCACTCAACTGAAATATTAAGCTGAGATCTTGATTCACTCAGATGTAATATTAAGCTGAGGTTTTGATTCACTCAGGTGTAATATTAAGCTGAGATCTTGTTTTGCTGTGAAGACCCCTCAGTGCGTATTATAACGCTTCGATGCGTAGGGGGAAATGGTACCTGCTGCATGGGCTGAATTCCAGAAAAACAAGCCCTGCCAGTCTTACTTCTCAAACATCTCTTGTTTAATTGCTTCTGATTCACGCGTGTTATTGCTGGTTCCTGCACATAATAGCTGCTATGCGTCATGGTTGAGTAGCCCCTTTTTTCTCTTTAAATTGCTTTGAAGTCTTTGAAAGGCACTTCAACTTCAATGTTATTTTTAACAAGGATGTTGTTTTCCTTCAAATCAGGGTGAAGAAGCTGACTATAGGTTGTACAAATCTATTTTTAAAATCTAATTGTCATCAGGATAAGACTTATGATGATGATAATGATGATGATGATGAGGGTTGGGTTGCAGCCTCTGCATTATCCACAGCCAGGATCCTCCCCAGTGAGGGCCATAAGGTCATGGAAGTGATGTATATTTCCAGTGTTTTCTTTGGTTCATTTGGTCTAGAAGGCAGTGGCTTTCAGTTGACTAGTGTCTATGCAAAGTTCCGCCATTTTGTATAAAAATGGGAAATCTCATATTGCTAGTTTTACCAGTTGTGTAGCAGCACTGTTATGGAAGAGTTGCACTGAATTATTATTATTATTATTATTATTATTATTATTAGGCTTAGGTTTTTCAAACAGCATTAGCTAGGGAAACGGAATGACACATTGTTTAGGGGCGACAATGGCTCAGGCAGTAAGAGCAGTCGTCTGGCAGTCAGAGGGTTGCCGGTTCGAATCCCACCCTGGGTGTGTCAAAGTGTTCTTGAGCAAGACACCTAACCCCCAAATGCTCCTGATGAGCTGGTTGGTACCTAGCATGGCAGCCAATTGCTGTTGGTGTGTGAATGGGTGAATGAGAAGTATCAATTGTACAGTGCTTTGGATAAAGGTGCTATATAAATGCCAACCATTTATTTACCATTTTTAGCAAAACTAAGCATGTTCCCGTTTAACTTTTGTTGTGGCTTGAAGGGGCATGTTGCATTACTATCATGTGCTTGTGCATTACCTTTCCAACTTGTTTTTCAAACATCTTTATCTATTAGCTAACTACTATCTGCATTCTTGTGTTTAAACACTTTTGTGACACTTTTGATATGATTCTTCACACTGTCAATACTACTGAAATGTGGGGAATTCTATCATCAGTGTTTTAAATCATGCAATTATCAATGTTGAATCACTATATAAAATAACCCAATTATAACCCAAACACCATGTAGGGAATTCTATCATCAGTGTTTTAAATCATGCAATTATCAATGTTGAATCACTATTTAAAATAACCAACCCAATTATAACCCACCAACTCCATACCCCCCCCCCCCCCCCGAACATAGCAGCATACACCCACTGTGCACAGCTAATTCTGTTTATTAAAAAAATAAACAGTTGGCTCACAGTCTGGAATGTGTTGGAGATTGAATTTGAAGGGGGAGAGCATTACCTTTATACTGCAACTCTCTACTCCCACTGCTGAAGGGACAGCTTTGATGGGTAGCTCAGGGTAATAGTAACCTGGGTTACACTCCAGTAGATGTAGTGTCCTGTAGATTGTTGTGTCTGTAAATAATCTATTATTATTCTTTCCCTGACTCCTTAAATTAATGGATAAAAAACATGCAAATTATCTCCCACTTCCACCTGAACTGAAAGCTGCTGCCTTCTGGACCAAATTTACCAATGAAAACACAGGAAATATACGTCAGTCCCATCTCCTCAGTGGGGACCCTGATGTAACATTTCCGATCTCTCACTGGGGAGATCGGAAAGAGATCGGAAATGACTGCAGCCAGACCCTCTTGTGTGTTTCCATCATGTTCAGCTCCCATACTCTGAAGCCTCTGTCTGGTGACCATCGCTGCAGCCAGCGACATCTCTAGTGACATCTCGGTTTCTACTTCATAATTGAAATATATTTTTTAATTAAACAATGACAATAGTCGATGACGGGCGGTGTTAGAAAGATCATGAACATTCTGTGATTTCAGTCAAGCGACGGCGTATAAACCAGCCTTCATGACAAGTTGAGCTGCTGTAGCTTGGGTGCCAGTAGAGGGCTCCAGTCATTCCCCTTTACAGCAGAAATGACAATGCTTCTGCTTTAAATGACGGAGGTTTCCGTCTCTGTCCTTGAACATTTTTTGCCCTGTCTCGCAGTGCAAGCAATCTGTTCCTGTTGTCACGAGCAGTAAATCATAGGGCTCAACTGTATGCATTCTATTCTTTCAAACTGGCAGACATGCCATTGAGGTGCTCAGTGTTTGGAGCTACTGACTTCTATTCTGCTAAAGCGGTTCCCAGAATCATAAAAGTGCTCCCACAACCCCCTCTGGTGAAATCCCAGAAAGATTAGTTTCCAGCAGGCAATATTGATTCAGTGTTTTCTGATTATCTCCATCCACGTGGAACCATTTGTAAAACATGGGGAACAATGCTTAAATGCTTTAGAATCTATTTTCAACCCCAGCGTTAATTATGATCGAATGCTTTAATGGGAGAACATTATGTAATTGGATGTTTCATCAGTTACCAGACATTTGCTAAAATATTACTGTTACATTGACCATTTTCCTGTCATTGGTACTATTTATTCCCAGATAAACAGTTCAGTTCCTTTTCATTTTTAATAAGCTCACATATATTAAATTACCAAAAATTAAATCCAACTGGTTGAACAGTTCATCAAACCCAATTCATACATCCCCTCTCTGCAGAACAGCTGCACCTTAGCCATGGGAATCCCCATCTTTAACGGTCTCAGTGCTGAAGAATGAAAACTTGTCCAGGTAGGTGAGGGCCTTGCAGGCCACCAGACCGTAGTAGGTCTCCAGCATGGAGCAGCTCCTTTCTTCCCGTAGGTCCGGCCAGACGGCGGCCAGCTCCTCGTCCCCCACGCTGGCCGAGCTGAAGATGAACCGGTAGCAGCAGGCGTTGTAGCGGATGTGCCTCTCTCCGGAAAAACGGGCGCTGTGGGTGGGCACGACCCCGGCCTTGTGGGCGCATATGCCCAGGAACACATCGTAGGGCACGGGGGAGCGCACTTCCGCTGAGGCTACGATCACCTTCCGGGCCACGTCCTGGGACAGGACGAAGGCAGGGCCCGCGCAGTAGTCAGGGAAGTACTTGTCATGATACTGACCGGGGGACACAAAGTGTGGGCTTTTAGGGTCCCGGTCAGGCATCTCCTGGTGCACCACACGGCCGATGTACAAGTCCTCTGGGTGCCGGCGGAGTGTCAGCAGGTAGCCCCCCAAGGCCCGGAAGTTCACAAACGCTGTCTCGTTGGCGTGCAAGATAAATCGGGCAAAGGGGCAGTAGGTCACCACCCACTGCATGGCTAGAAGCGTTTTGGGAGTCAGGTTACTAGGTGATTCGATCAGGCGCCCCTGGATGATATCACCGTGCAGTTCGGCCTCCCTCAGGACGGCCGCTTGGGTGCTGAGGGACGGGGGCGACCCCAGCACGAACAGCGTCCGGATGAGGAAGTCCTGAATATGCGTGCGATTGCCCCAGGTGGCGCGGATGGTGTCACGGCGACGGGCGTTGCCGGGGGCGCTGAAGACCAGCGCCAGCAGGAACAGGTCCTGGCCGTGGCAGGCCTGGGCGTTGCTGACGTAGTACTGCTGGGAGAGGTTGTCCCTCGCCCCGCTCAGGTCCAGCTTCCGCGCCCTCTCCCGGACCTCCAGCACCTTCACGTCCGTGTAGGTCCCGGGGAAGGCCTGGAGGAGGTACTCCTCCACAAAGTCTCCCCCGAAGAGCAGCGCGTGGAACAGGAGCACGTTGAACAGCAGGAAGCACCACTGATGGGTGCGCAGCTTACAGCACGACAGCTGGGAATACGGAGAAGAGGCGATCAGTGGAGTGACTTTTATTTTGTTTATAATAAGTGCACATTAATCAACATTTTCGGTTTCCACATCAATGTAAAGGCGGCACGGATGGTGCAGTGGGTAGCACTGCCACCTCACAGCAAGGAGGTCCTGGGTTCGAATCCCCGTCGGCCGGGGCCTCTCTGTGCGGAGTTTGCATGTTCTCCCCGTGTCTGCGTGGGTTTCCTCCGGGTACTCCGGTTTCCTCCCACAGTCCAAAGACATGCAGGTTAGGCTGATTGGAGAGTCTAAATTGCCCATAGGTATGAGTGTGTGAGTGAATGGTGTGTGTGCCCTGAGATGGACTGGCGACCTGTCCAGGGTGTATTCCTGCCTTTCGCGCAATGTATGCTGGGATAGGCTCCAGCCCCCCTGCGACCCTATTCAGGATAAGCAGGTTAAGATAATGGATGGATGGACATCAATGTAAATGTGCCAGAGTTAGCTAATCATCTGCATCCCTAACCTGCATGTCTTTGGACTGTGGGAGGAAACCCAGGCAGGCATGGGGAGAACATGCAAACTCCACACAGAAACGCCTGGGCAGTGCTCGAACCCTGATCCTTCTTGTTGTGAGGCAACAGTGCTACCTACTGTGCCACCTTGCCACCGTAATACAATAAAACTCAGTTTGTTAAAACATTTAATACACATATAAAGGCGGCTACAATTGCATAGATGTATACTGTATTTTGACAAATATCCTATATTCTGACACCTATATTCCTTGCACTTTGGGTGCTAAAACATTTGGTGTAGTCATGGTGTATACAGGTTGGCTAATAGGTAACAAACAGAACTTCTCATTTAGACACCTTGGCTATAGTACTATGCTATGAAAAGAGAAATACATTAACTGCTTACCTGCATGGTGTCTTGAACAGTATCAGTCTTTTCCAAAAGAGGTTTACATGAGGTACAGTATAGCTGGAAAACAAACTGGCCTGAACCTGCAGGTGCTGTGTGGAACAATGATTGAGTTACTGGTGTAGCTTATCTAAGTTCCCTTGTTACCAGATACCAGGCTGGTAATAGTATCTCTTCTACTCGGTTCAGGTAGCTTAAGACAATGAAAGTAGCCAACCATATTAATATATTGATGTCCTGCATAAAGGCTAATAATAAAAAATATTAGACTCAGTCCCTGATTCAGCCATTGTATAACAATACAATGAAAAACTTCTAGATGCTATGAACTTGTAATGTAAAAGATTTATTGGCTAAATTAAACAATAACTCTCCAATGAATTTATCCAGAGATATGCACGTTTCATTTTTCAATTTCAAGGCAATATTTCTGAGATTGCTGAAAAATCAAGCACTGCATAAAAAAGAAATGAGAAGCAATATGTCACCCTGATTAATGTTCCTTCGGCGTTATATTTGTATAAAACAGAATTCATGAGGAGCAGTTGAAATATGCACCTCACACAATTTGTACACCGTTAGTACTGGCCGTATTAGTGAAGTGCGTCCAAAAGGCTTCCAGCATTATTCTAGCCTCATATATGAATAAATCTCCCAGCAGCTGTGGTAAAGCAAGAGCTAATGAAACGTAATGCTGAGTCATTATTCCTCTATTCTCATTATTCAGAGAGCAAGTAAAGAAATGTATGGGCAGTTACTAGTGGATAATAATAGTTTGTGACTACCAGAATGGGTATGCTCGTTCGATTACAGTATATACTTGATGTCGTGAATTGTGTCTATACGACAGTGGGGGAGAAGTCAGAAGTTGTTATATGTTGTGTCTGTCAGACTGACAGAGAGTTACATCAGTAATTATTGTGCGTTGTGTCCGGTCAGGTCTTGCATTGACTGTTGTCTGTTGTCTGTTGTGCAAGTATATCAGAGTGACTAGTAGCTGTAGGCGTAGCACCTGTCATGGATATATTGTAAGTGAGGGGATGGGGATGTCAGCAGTACCTGTTGTCAGTGTCGTATCTGACTGCCTGGTTGGGATTACAAATGGGGCATGCAATATGTGAGCAGTCAAGGCCAGAGCAAGCACTTTTGTATTTTTCCCAAACACCAAGCTGCCAATATGTCAGCACATATTGACTTGACTCCCCCATTCAGACTCTCAGAGAATCTGGGTGGGAGGGATTGAGGGCCTCCCTGCACTTTATACAACTGCACTGTATATAACTGCTCTGTATATAACTGCACTGTATACAACTGCACTGTATATAACCGCACTGTATAGAACTGCACTGTATATAACCACACTGTATAGAACTGCACTGTATATAACCACACTGTATAGAACTGCACTGTATATAACCACACTGTATAGAACTGCACTGTACATAACCACACTGTATGTAACTGCACTGTATACAACTGCACTGTATATAACTGCTCTGTATATAACTGCACTGTATACAACTGCACTGTATATAACTGCTCTGTATATAACTGCACTGTATACAACTGCACTGTATATAACCGCACTGTATAGAACTGCACTGTATATAACCACACTGTATAGAACTGCACTGTATATAACCACACTGTATAGAACTGCACTGTACATAACCACACTGTATGTAACTGCACTGTATACAACTGCACTGTATATAACTGCTCTGTATATAACTGCACTGTATACAACTGCACTGTATATAACCGCACTGTATAGAACTGCACTGCATATAACCACACTGTATAGAACTGCACTGTATATAACCACACTGTATGTAACTGCACTGTATACAACTGCACTGTCTATATCTGCACTGTATACAACCGCACTGTATACAACCGCACTGTCTATATCTGCACTGTATATAACTGCATATATAGAGGCAGTTTACTGTACATGCCCACGCTGTTGTCACACGGTCTTACAGATGGAGAGATCAGCGCTTAATGGCTCATTTCCAAAAGCAATCAGACCAGCCCAGATACAGGATACATCCTTTCATTAACAGAAATGCCCTCAGATGAGTGAATCATCCTGCACAAGGCTATTCTCTCATTCTCAGCTCTGTGTGTATTATGTTCTACTATTGATTTACAAATGAAAACATGCTACTGTAGATTCCTGTCTGCACAAAAAATGTTACACTTATGTATTTTAAGTTATACTGTTGATGCACGTTGATTCAATACAGGGTGTAGGCTGTCTATAGTTATAGTCTATAGCAAACTACTGTAAAAATTGGTCTAAAAGGTGTAAAAGGCTGATTTTTTTTTTCAGTTTTTATTTGTGGTCAACAATAAAAATGATTCCAGTACATGATGGTTTGTAAATATGAAGAAATTCCTTGTTGCCTAGCAAACAAATTCAATCATAGAATAACCTACGGTGGGTCATAGTGACTAAAGGTGCTATAGTTTTGTTGCTGCCTATCTCATATTGCATGGATAATTGTTATTGATATCTGTAATATATGATATACAGTATCTTACATCATGTAGCAATTTTGGTGTTTTTTCCTTTGATTTCAGTTTTTTTCAATTTGTTTTGCAAATAATTTCAGTGCTTTTTTGTGTCAACAACAATGTTTATGCATTGCCATCACATTTTGGTCACTGCCTCCGACAGTTAACTCAATTATAGTGAAGGCCGTAAGCCTCATGCAGTAGTTCACAATCAGGCTTGGAGTTAACACAAAGATAATGGTCTCGTTAGCAAATAGCATGGTGGACCTGCCATTGAATCTGTTGCATCATGGCTTGGGCCATGCATTTTTACTGACTTGCATTTGCATTTTAAGCAAGAGGCTGATACAGGACATTCTGAAGCCTCCTCCTAACCAATAACCACATTTCAGTTCCTTAATCATGGATGAAGTTTTAACTGCACTGCAATCCTAATGAATGTGCCAGATGAGTCAGAGTCGTGCTAAGTCCCACATATATTCTGTGCAGGACATGGATTATAGTGCCGAAAGCGCTACAAATAGCATTTGTGTAGCAGCAGGCAAATAATTTACTGCAGGAATGAAATCCGGGAGACATAAGGCCTTGATTGCCATCTGTACACTCAGCGAGCACTTTATTAGGTATACCTGTACACCAGCTTGTTAATTGAAATATTGAATCTGCTAATCATGTGACAGCAGCTAAATGCATAAAAGCATGCATACATGGTCAAGAGGTTCAGCTGTTTTTCAGACCAAATGGCAGAATGGGGAAGAACTGTGATATATGTGACTGTGGAATAATTGTTGTTGCCAGACAGTGGGGTTTGAGTGTCTCAGATCTGATTGATCTGGATTTTCACGCACAGTCAACTTTCAACAGTCTCTAGAATGGTGCAAAAACAAAGAACATCTAGTGCAGAAACACGTTGTTAATGACAGAGGACCAGATTGGCCAAAGCCGACAGGAAGGTGACAGTAACACAAATAACCACACATAACAACAGTGGTATGCAGAAGACGGAATGGAATGCTACAGCAGCAGAAGTCCAATAAATCTAAATAAGAAGTCTAATAAATACCTAATAAAGTGCTGACTGAGTGTACGTTTGGCATTTGTGCTGGTTTATAAACGAGTAGGGAAAGAGTGACTTGCAATTAATTGTCATCTTCGCCCTTTAGACTGATGGCAGCTAACTAGCCAGAAAATGGGAAATTGTTGCTAAGATGCTAATATTTGTGAGCATTGTGCTGGGTATAGTTAGCTCACTCAATATAATGTAAAGGAGAGATTCATATACTGGACCTCCTGTTCCATGCCTGGTTCTCTCACATTCTTCTGTTAAAGCATAACTGATTATAATTAACACTGGGTCCAGATACTTTAACACAAGCACAAAATGATGGCCTGGTTGCTGGGCCAGTGCAGTGAAACAACTTATATTTTATTTGTGTTTTAGTGCTGGGAACAGAAGCAGGCATCCACACCAGTCCTTTTCAGATAAGACTGGACAGCCTTTGTTTAGAGACCCTTATGCACCTTATGCTAGCAAGCTCTTCAATTTAGTCTTCAAATGCATAGATGTTTCCCCTGATAGTAGACAGTAGATTAGAAATGAGACTGTCTACAGTGCCGCCTTAAGGAAAAGGACTGAGGTTAAAGTTGGGCTGGGAATTTCTCTTCTACCATTTGGCCTATAGGCTAGCAGCTGGACCAAAGGGTTTTTATGATATGTAGGATCCTCTTCCCACAGACACCAGTGTTGTATTTCTTGTGGTATGGACTTTGTGACAGTGCAGTGGATTTACTGACATTGACTCTAAAACACTCACAAAGTGCCGTTTTTCAGCTAGATGCATTTTCTCAAACCACTACAGCATGCCACGATGGTATAGATTTTATTTAGCTCTCTTCAATTTGCTCTTATGGAGAAATTGATAATTTCTGTGTGACAAGCATAATGGCTCTATTGCTGTTGAAGACTAGCACGAACGGTGTCCGATAATGGCAGTCTATATTTCCACCAAGTAGGTATGTACAGTATGCTCAATAAATCACTGTACATACTATACTGTGTGTGGAATTAATACGCAATTCATGCATCATGTGGTGTTGCTATTATAGATATTTACGATGTGGTAACAGCTTAGTTGTGTGAAAAAATATTTATAATCTTATTATTAAACCCGTAGCTGCAGTTTTATTGATCACGACTTGATATAGCCTCGCACTCGTAAACCAAAGCTAACACAGGCTCTGTTGGGCTTTTTGAGAAAATAAAATGAGCAGTGTGGCAGAGATAATTCTCTGTCATTCTCCCCTTACAGCATAACTCCCCTCATAATAACCAGGCAAAACAAGATATTTCCAAAAAAGACAGGATTTGCTTCTGCAGAAAGGGCACTTATACACGCAGCAAATTAAAACGCTGAAATGAGGGGTGGGTGCAGTCCCCTCTTCCTCTGATTAAAAAGTGCAGATACATGATTGGATTTACTGATAGCATACATCCATGGTCCGTGGTTAATATACAAGGATGCAGAGAAATTTAGCAAAATAAATTATTATGTCTACTCATATTGAATACCTAATCAGCACACAGCGACCTCTAACATTGACCATTCTCTAGATCTACATAAACATGCTCCGAATCAGAGCAGAAATCATGATTTAATCTTTGTCTATCATATGTTTTGAGAGTCCAAGGGAACATGGCGTCAGATGCAGTGGTTTGGCAAGGGCGACGATAAATGGAGGGTCAAGTTTATCCATCAAGAATGGGAATGTGTCAGAGAAACACACACTGCTGTACACACACATAGACACACACTCACACGCACACTCACGCACACACGCACACTCACACACACTCATACGCACACGCATTACATTACATTACATTACATTATTGGCATTTGGCAGACGCTCTTATCCAGAGCGACGTACAATTGATTAGACTAAGCAGGAGACAATCCTCCCCTGGAGCAATGCAGGGTTAAGGGCCTTGCTCAAGGGCCCAACGGCTGTGCGGATCTTATTGTGGCTACACCGGGATTAGAACCACCGACCTTGCATGTCCCAGTAATTTACCTTAACCACTATGCTACAGGCCGCTACAGGCCGCTACAGGCCGCCCCGCACGCGCACACACACACACACACGCACACACACACACACACACACACACACACACGCACGTAAGCTCACACACACACACATGCATATACACACACACGCATACACACACATAGACACTGTTGTACACACCCCCACACACACACACACACAAAAACACACACAAACACTCACTCATGCAGTATTTCTTCTTAGTGTCCTTGGGAAGCCTGGAACCAGAGTCCCCCATTGGAGTCCTGAGAGAATTGAATGTGGTACATACTTTCAGTCATAGAGATACCTTCCTCAAAAAACTAATAGTATTAAAATAAAATAAATATTGTATAATATAAGCAATTCTGCTGCACTTACCGAAGTGAAATATATTTTAATTCTGTTTTAAGCATTGAACACACAAGGGTAAGCTGTGCTGCAATTTACTATTATAGATCTGCCACTGTACTATCATGTACTTTATTTATACATAGATCCCATGGATGTGGATGATTTATTGAACCTGAACTATTACATTAGCCTTATTCATTATCTCTCAAATCCTTGACGGTGGATTATGAAAATGATCGAGTGTCTTGCCTTAGGATACAGCAGCAGTGGCCAGCTTGCAATTCAAGCCATTTCACACGTTGTTCATATACTACCTACCACAACAAAATAAAGGCCATGCACTTCAGTGAAACATCTTTTCAATGTCTTTTCAGGTTTTTTTCTTTATTGCTCAATTTTGAGCGCACAATAATATTTTCTGCAGCCTTTTCCATAAATGCGGGATAGCTTAGACCCTAAAATGCATGTAGTCATCCATCTCGTTTCAGCCTTTCATTCTGCAGTCTGCCAGGCTGCCTCTTTACCCAGATAACTCTATGGCCAGTTTCGCACTGCTCTGGCGCAGTGGATACTGACCCAGTCACGATTCCACTCTGGCACACGTGCCTGTACTGAAAGCAGATTTCATAGCTGCACCCACCAAACAACCAATTTGGCAAGATTGTCTGGAGGAGAATTTAATTATCTGGTGCTACTGCATTGGCATTGAGCATGCCAGGCTTTTTGGGACTATCAAGCAGAATGTTCTGTGGTCAGGGCAATGCCGGTTAGCAGCTAGTTAGTAGACCCATCCAGTGAAAACTCAATCTGGTCCAATCATTTAAGATCTTCACGTATTCATGTATTCATGTATTCGAGTTGAGGCTTTTTTAGAGCGAATCCATGTAACAGGGCAAATGCAAGGTGCCAAATGTCAGACAGGTAGCAGTAGGGACTCGTATTAAAGGCACGTTGACATCATGCACTGACGCATCGTGTTATCAGAGAAGCTGAGGAACAGGGAGTATTCCTTTTTACCTTGGCAAAGATCTGACACAAAGCGACAATTATGAAGAAAAAAGTGCTGCAAAAAAAAGTGAGACACTGATGGATGTTTTTTTCCTCATCAATAGAGAGCCATTGAAAGGAGCCCCCCTATGCTTACACTAAGTGGCAGATTCCATGTCAGAGGTGTCAGCTCTACATACCTTCCCTTAATCTATCTCCCGTGGGGAGTTATCTGTCAGGTTCACAAATTTCTCATGATTGATTTCAACTACCCCGTGGCCCCCGTATCTATGGCTGTGGCTTCAGCCCTCTCCCTCTCGCTTGTTGGTCTAAAACGGGCTTGTGTGCTTTCTGCGGCCGGATTGCAGAGGGCAAAGACCATTTGCTCAGGTCCTTCTGCTGGCTCTCCCTGTGATTATGTTTTCACTTGACGGTGAGGGTTTGTGGCAGCTGGGTGAGAAGGGCTATCACATCTGAAGGGTGTCATTTTGTGACCCGCAGACATGTGATGTCTTGTGTTAAGCGTGTGCGTGTGTGTGTGTGTGTGTGTGTGTGTGTGTGTGTGTATGTGTGTGTTTCTGTGTTTCTATGTGGAGTAGGGTTTTATGAGAAGGCCTCTTAGCTGGTTGCATGGTCACATGATCATGCACTTTAAGGTGGTGTTTGATATTTTCTGTTTCTGTTTCTATGCTGGTTAAAGGCTGCATGGTGATTAAAAACACCAATTATGTCATCAACATAATTGGCCTTGGTGCTGTTGCATACTGAGGAAATACAGTACATCCGGAAAGTATGCACAGCGCTTCACTTTTTACACATTTTGTCATGATACAGCCTTATTCAAAAATGGAATAAATGCATTTTTTTCCTACAAACAATACCCCATAACCACAATGTGAAAAAAGTTTTTTTGAGATTTTTGCAAATTTATTTTTTTTTAAAAAACAAAGAAATCACATGTACATAAGTATTCACAGCCTTTGCTATGAAGCTCAAAATTGAGCTCAGGTGCATCCTGTTTCCACTGATCAACTTTGAGATGTTTCTACAGCTTAATTGGAGTCCACCTGTAGTAAATTCAGTTGATTGAACATGATTTGGAAAGGCACACACCTGTCTATATAAGGTCCCACAGTTGACAGTGCATGTCGGAGCACAAACCAAAGGAATTGTCTGTAGACCTCCGAGACAGGATTGTCTTGAAGCACAAATCTGGGGAAGGGTACAGAAAAATTTCTGCTGCTTTGAAGGTCCCAATGAGCACAGTGACCTCCATCATCCGTAAATGGAAAAGGTCGGAACCACTAGAATTCTTCCTTGACCTGGCCGCCTGTCTAAACTGAGCAATCGGGGGAGAAGGGCCTTAGTCAGGGAGGTGGCCAAGAACCTGATGGTCACTCTGTCAGAGCTCCAGCGTTCCTCTGTGGAGAGAGGAGAACCTTCCAGTAGGACAACCATCTCTGCAGCAATCCACCAATCAGTCCTGTATGGTAGAGTGGCCAGACAGAAGCCACTCCTTAGTAAAAGGCACATGGTAGCCCGCCTGGAGTTTGCCAAAAGGCACCCGAAGGTCTCTCAGACTATGAGAAACAAAATTCTTTGGTCTGATGAGACAAAGATTGAACTCTTTGGCGTGAATGCCAGGCGTCATGTTTGGGGGAAACCAGGCACCGCTCATCACCTGGCCAATACCATCCCTACAGTGAAGCATGGTGGTGGCAGCATCATGCTGTGGGGATGTTTTTCAGCGGCAGGAACTGGGAGACTAGTCAGGATTGAGGGAAAGATGAATGCAGCAATGTACAGAGACATCCTGGATGAAAACCTGCTCCAGAGCGCTCTTGACCTCAGACTGGGGTGACAGTTCATCTTTCAGCAGGACAACGACCCTGAGCACACAGCCAAGATATCAAAGGAGTGGCTTCAGGACAACTCTGTGAATGTCCTTGAGTGGCCCAGCCAGAGCCCAGAGTTGAATCCGATTGAACATCTCTGGAGAGATCTGAAAATGGCTGTGCACCGACGCTCCCAACCTGATGGAGCTTGAGAGGTGTTGCAAAGAGGAATGGGCGAAACTGCCCAAAGATAGGTGTGCCAAGCTTGTGGCATCATTACATTACATTACATTACATGGCATTTAGCAGACGCTCTTATCCAGAGCGACGTACAACAAAGTGCAAATCAAACACAAGAACAAGTGCAAAGAGGACCTGAGAGGACAGTACAGTTCCGAGTCCTAGTGTAAACATACAGAATATCAGAACCCTTGAAGAGTGCAATCAACTTTCAAACTAGCATACCACAGTTGGCAGCTAGAAGACAACAATACAACATCCAATAAAAACAACAATACCTATACAAGTAACAATATCTATACATAAGTGCCATTACAGTCTAAGGCTAATCATGGTGGTGAGTTGGGGAGGGAAAGGTGTAGCCTGAAGAGATCAGTCTTCAGTCTGCGCTTGAAGGAGGTCAGAGACTCTGCCATTTTGACATCCACCGGGAGGTCATTCCACCACCGTGGGACCAGGACAGACAGCAGTCGTGAGCGTGAAGTGCAGGTGTGGCGAGGGGGAGGCGCCAGGCGGCACGAAGTGGCGGATCGGAGGGGTCTTGAGGCTGTAATTGCTGCCAAAGGTGCATCAACAAAGTATTGAGCAAAGGCTGTGAATACTTATGTACATGTGATTTCTTAGTTTTTTTTATTTTAAATAAATTTGCTAAAATTTCAAAAAAACTTTCATGTTGTCATTGTGGGGTGTTGTGTGTAGAATTTTGAGGAAAAAAATGAATTTATTCAATTTTGGAATAAGGCTGTAACATAACAAAATGTGGGAAAAGTGAAGCGCTGTGAATACTTTCTGGATGCACTGTACATTAGCAAACTATTGTGCATGAGCTAGGACTAGGTAGGAGTTGGGATTCATATCTATTCATAGCAACAGCACTCAGAGAAGCCATTCTTGAAGTTACCTATTTCATGTGGTTCAGGTTGGGGTCAGAGCCAGGGTCAGAAATAGGTTGATGGCTTATTCTTGATCAATTTCATTGCTTTAGGAAATTGGCTTCACTCAATTCCTGTGCTGTCCACAGGATTGGTTCTCCGTATGTAGTGTACAGTGACAGTGAGTCAAGCAGTGTGATCCATCATCCGTCCTTCATTTTAATGCATCTATTTACATGTGCAAACAGGTGTTTTTACAAAGTGAATGTTACATTTGATATAACATTGAGTGGAATAGTATTGGGAAACTTGCCTCAATACTCACCAATGTGTACCACAAGGACACCAGGGAACCTTTTACTCTTCATGTGATCTTTAATGGCCACAGAAAGTCAGGATCACAGTTTAATGTCTCATCCTAAAGATTGCGTCTCCTACATCACAGTGTCCCAATCACAACACATGGATGTGAGGTGTGACACGCACTGTTATTTATTTATTTACAAAGACGATATTGCTAATTTAGCATCTTACATTACAACTCTGTTGGACAAATCAGTCAGAACATACACACTCGGTCGCAAGCTCATTCATTCTGAATTAGGAAAAAACGCATTTAGATTTCATTTTCTGCTTCATCCACTAACTAGCATAGCACTTTAAAAATGAATAGTCTTAGAAGCAAGATTTTACACCTCCCCAGAACAGAATGTAATTGTTTTTTGTGAGCTTTTATGCTCTTATTTTGATTGGACAGTTTGTTGGTGCTTTAATTTGGTATTTTATGTGTTTTTAGTTTCGTTTCTGTTTTATTATGCTACATTAATATTTTATTTGTTTATTGCCATTTAAATATTTAAATTATTTGTTCACTGTTTCTTATTATTATGTCATATACGTCATATACAGTTGTTTCCTGAGAATAAGATTTTTATATCAATGTCAAGTCAAGTCATCATTTATTTAAAGTGCATTTCACCGAAGTGAAATGCCGAAAAGCCGGTTGATTTCATTCAGCGACAGCAGCACGGACAACAGAAGAAGAATACATCTCATTGGATTAATTTTCCATGACTTGTTGGCAATGTTGTGTCACAGTGAGTGTCTGGATTTCCATCTGCGAGTGTTGGCTTCAACAGCAATAGAAATATTTAAATCGTGTAGAACCTGCTCATACGTAGGAGTGCACTAAATGATGTACTTGGAGTGTGTTCAGATAGCGCATATACATTGATAGCAGAGATGTCTTTGACCTCATGTTGCCGAGGCCAGATTTAAAAGGGCTCAATATACTTTGCACAGTCCAGTAAATCAGGTGTAACAATGTTTCTAACCTGTATGGAAATGAAATCTCAGAATCCCTTGGGAATTCACATAGTATATGACATTGTGTTGGCCTGCAGGTTATCAGAATTAAAAAAAATAGCACACTGAAATTCTTAAATATATTTGTAATGCTCTTTGTCATTTTGATGTTTGATTTAAACAACATTTATATTAAAATATTTTGGGACCCTCTAATATTGTAAATATTGAAAAACATGCATGTAATATGCTGTAAATAATAATATTGAAAGATACGTTAGCATACATCTTAACACGTGGAGGCCCTCATATTTTTGTATTTTGTTTCACACAAAACGTTTCATGCCTTGAAATTGGTAGATACAAGATACAAGATACAGATACATGTAGATACAAATGAAAAAGTTATCAAAATAGCACTCTCTTGTCACAAAAATAAAAATCAAGAATGCCAATATACTGGAACTTCAGATTTGGAATATCGGAAATTTTGTTGCATGGGGTAGCTTGTGATTAGAACAATGGATTCTGAAACTGAGGCTTATGTATCAGAAGGACTATACACCAAGTGAGCACTTTATTAGGACCTCTCTCATTAACAATGCGTTTTTGCCCACAGAACTTTTTCGCACCATTCTCTGTAAACTCTAGATACAGAGATACTAAAACCACCCTGTCTGGCACCAACAATCATTCCACAGTCAAAGTCACTTAAATCACATTTTTCCCCAATTCTGACATTTGGTCTGAAACCAGCTGAATATCTGTATTGCTTAATGGTCTACAAAATATGACATTCTGGGAACTAGTGGATTGCAAATTTAACATTTCCTTCTAACATTACTGGTCCTAATTACTACATAATCTGTAGTAATTATAATTCTCAGTCTGGTCTTGAACTACATTGCACTTTGGAATTAAACCTGCATTAACTCTGTCTGTTCAGCCAACTCGTAGCACACATCTAGTTGAAGAACTTGTGGGACAGTTAATAAATTAGTCTTTTCATTGCGACAGCCATCTCTATACTTTTCAATAATTTCCACTGTATTCTTCTAATACAGTAAATTGTGTTTATCCAACTGCCTGCCCTCTGAGTGGTATGATCTGTCTTGTACAGTAATGTCATCTGTTATAGTATTGATCCGATGGTTTCCACTGGGGGAAATTTCAAGTTTATTTCAGTTATGGAATTTATTTGTTTCCAAATAATTGACATTGTCAATTGTGAATTGTCATTCAGATAATCGTTTTCAGTCATACCCAATTTTTCTTGACAACAAGGAGGTCACCACACATCAACCAATGAAAAAGACTAATCTGGTGCTTCTCAGGTATAGGACAATATGTTAAAGAAAGGGAAGAAAGTCTGGAGCCCTCGGATGAAACATAAGCCCTACCATGGTGCAAATATTTGTGAACAGACATGTCAGAGTGATGGTAAGGTCAAAGGGTGGAGACCAAAAGGAGCTTCCCCAGATCCCCCCACCATCTGTGAAAATGGTTGTGGGGGGCTTATGGTTTGGCTGTCACAGGTACTAGCTCAGTTATATTCATTGATGATGTGAGTAACTGCAGCAGCAGAATTAATGTTGAAGTTTAATGAAGTGTATCATCTGCATGTTCAAGCAAATGCCTCCAAATTTAGATGGCTCTTCATCCCCCCAAAAGACAATGATCCCAAACATACTGCCAAAGAGACAAAGGAGTTTTTCAAAGCCATAAAAAAATAGACTGGCCACATCACTCACCTGATCAGAACCAATTGAACATATTTCATATGAAGAAGATAGATTTATGGTAACTAGCACCCAAGACAAGCAGGAGCTGGCAGAGCATCATCAGATAAGATACTCTGGACCTGATGATGTCAATAGATCACTTCAAGCAATCATTTTATAGCATAGGATATGCGAAAAAGTACTACACATGACTACTTTCATTTACTTTCATTTCCATTGTGTTCCAAACATTATGGTGGAGTGTAGAGCCAAATCAATCAATCAATTTTATTTGCATTGAACAACACACATCCTGAAAGGAAAATCCATCCAAATTTTAGCTCGTAATGAAATGGTTGTGATGGTGATATCACAGGCTCAGTATAACCTAGGTCAACTTCACGTCATTTCACAAAGCGCCTCTACAAGACATAAGGTGCCACCATGCTGCACTCAAAATGGGGTGGCAACCATTTTCATACAGTCTATGCTCACAACACAACATTCAAATAATACATACCACACTGTGTTAATAATAGAGCACACCACCTCACCAGGTACAAAAATGAAAAGTACAGTACATGGAAATTAAATCCATGAAAACAAAGGAATCCCTTTGAAAACAATAGCAGCATTATATAATAGTATTTTTTATACTTTACGCAAGTATTATAGAACTCATTTTTAACTTCAAAATAAGCAATGCATTTGTGATAATTGCCTCTACTGCGACAGTTAAATTGTTAGGCTAATTTTGCAGTTATTCTGACCATGTAAAATACTTCAATTTCCATGTCCGGCACGTCTTTGTGTGCCAGATGGCATTCCATATTTAACACATGACCTTAGAAATATGGATGTTGTTTGTTTTCTGGAGCATGCTAATTTTTGTTTGCCTCCATTTGCATCCATTTGCATTCATTTCCTCTTTCACTTGCCCAGTCTTCGCTTTCAGTCCTTCAGGTAGTTTTTTGTTGGCTGTTTGCTGTGTAGCACTCAGACCTCACTTTCTGTCCTTTCTTTCAATAGGGCTCCTGCTCTCTCTCTCTCCCTCCCTCTCTCTTTCTCCCTCCCTCTCTCTCCCTCTCTCTCTCTCTCTCCCTCTCTCTCTCTCTCTCTCTCTCTCTCTCTCAGCATTCATGCTGATGCTGGGGTGTGGGTGTCTTTGAAACCTTTCCACTGAACTGAGCCTGAGTTGTTCTTGCATCTGCGTGTCCACTGCAGTTTCATCAATATGAGGAAATATTTTACTCAAGGCTGAACACTTTGGTGTGTTATCTGTGAGAAATGTAGCAATGACACCACAGTCTTTTTCAGTCCGTAGGAGAGAAGAGCGTTTCTCACTTGTGTTGCAGTAACGAAGCTCAGGTTCTCATTTCATCTGAGAAATAACTGTCTACTTATTTGCCATTAATTTGGCACATCTATCCCAGGCAAATGACTAATATGCCCATCATGGCCGGATAAATAAATCATAAGAGCATCAAGAAAAAAACACAAGTGCATAGAATATTAAATAACAGATCACCACAGTGAATCATTGAGCTAAACAGTGGCAGTACCACCATACTGTCAATTCCATACTAGCATATACTTAATTTCTTAACAATCATTAGACTTGTATAGATCGATCGATCGATAGACCATAAGAGAAGCAACGTCCATGAATTAGTGTGCACATGGTCTTGATCCTGTTCTGTAACACTGCATTGCTTTGCCTCCTTCGTCTGCTTAATGAGCACATTTATTTATTAAATGAATGTTTATTTGAATAGGGACAATGAATAGCATGGCATTGTTATTGCCAGATTACACCAGGTTCATGTAGCTGCATAAATGTATGTTCTGCATACATGTACAGTATAACTTCCCTGATATCACATTGTTACAAGTACGGCGTAGTAGCAGTTACAATTAGCATAATAATATAATCACTCTTATTCTATCCAGCAATTCAGTCTGATTTATCACTGCTTTATCACTTTATCACTGCTCACTGATTCAGTGTGATTCATCACTGCTTATGCCTGATTCAGTGTGATTTATCACTGCTTATGCCTGATTCAGTGTGATTTATCACTGCTTACGCCTGATTCAGTGTGATTCATCACTGCTTATGCCTGATTCAGTGTGATTCATCACTGCTTACACCTGATTCAGTGTGATTCATCACTGCTTACGCCAGATTCAGTGTGATTTATCACTGCTTATGCCTGATTCACTGTGATTCATCACTGCTTACGCCTGATTCAGTGTGATTTATCACTGCTTACGCCTGATTCAGTGTGATTTATCACTGCTTACGCCTGATTCAGTGTGATTCATCACTGCTTATGCCTGATTCAGTGTGATTCATCACTGCTTACGCCTGATTCAGTGTGATTCATCACTGCTTACGCCTGATTCAGTGTGATTTATCACTGCTTATGCCTGTTTGTTTGTGTGCTCCTCCCAGCTGATCCCTAAGCCTTAGGGTGCGGCCTAGAGGAACTCAAGCCTTGACAACTCATTTAATTTTGAGATATTATGGAGAACTCTGTGGAAAACCCATCAAAATGGCATTATTAAATATAATGTATGCTCCTGTACTTTCTGTTGTTGGCTGGATTTTAACCTGTAATTTTGGTGAAATATGTCGTCTTTATACCTGCTTATTTGCATAGCTATGTTAGGCAGTCACCTTTGTTTACACTGATGAATAAATTAAACATTAAATTTGGCAAAGAAAGCAAAAACATGTTTCCTGTAGATAATTCACATAATTCACAGCACACATTGTTATTTTCCTTAAACAGCACATTTTTCAATGCCAAATCCCTGACAGAAGGCAATTGAAAATATTTTACATTTTTAATTCAAATTTTATGGCACTGCAAGTGGCTTAGTCTGTAAGAGCACACAAAAACACATTTTAGGCTGGGTCCAACAGTAATGGTCTTCTGCTATGGGTACGGTTTGCTGCCTTGGTTTATTGTTGTATTAGATAGTCCCAGAAATGCTGCAGGCTGTGGGACAATGCATGGGTTGCTTTGGATGAAAGTTGCTTTGGATGAAAGTGTCAGATACATAACAAATTATAATTGTACAAGCATCCTCCGGTCAATGTTAGTTCTTCTACACTACTGTGGGAGCACTAGGACTACTACTTTTAGTGTAAAAAAAAAGTATTTTACTGTACACCAAAAGGCCTACGTTATATTCTTAAAGACACAACATAACGGAAGGACAAGAAAAGACGGCAGGTTCACTTGATGTAGAGAGGAAGAAAAAAATCTTTTATTGACTGAAAACTAAAACAAGGTCTTTCATTTGTCTAATGAAACCCTGACAAAGACTATTGCCTAAATGCTTAAGCAATTAACATTTTTTCCCTCTCTACTTCAAGTAGTGCCTTGGATGTTTCCTTGCTGCTATTTCTTGATTGTTCAGTGATGTTTTTCTTCACAATTCCTGATATAACCAGCCATGAGAGCATTTTACAGCTCAAGCCAAATATCATAACACTGTCATAATGTATTTCGGGACTCTATGACATTGTTATGACATTTGTTATCATGAGCTGTAATGTGCTGTCATAGCTATTATGTTTCATGTTTATGACAACATTACCCAGGATTTGTCCAGTATAGTAAAGCGTCACTTTTTTGTGAATGAATGTATCAGGGGAATGTGTATGCATCACAATAAAACATTGTAAATATTATTATTTGTCTTCTCCCAAGGATTGATATGGTGTTCTAAATTTTGTCTGGTCAATTTTTCGGTCAAGTTTCAGAAAATAGCCAATAATTAATTACATTTAAAATAATTTCATGTTTTTTAATTATCGTATTTTGTTTAAAGATATATTGCATATGTATTTTTCAAAATATATTTCTTCATTTCTTTCACGATTTTGTTATTCATTTATGGATTTTAAATGTAATGTTTCACCCCGCCTTACTTATACCACCCCACCTGTTCACAGCTGCCCCTCCCAGCCACCCCCCACCCACAGACCAGTTGTTAGCTGGGAATGTTGCCTTGACTCATGCTGCAAACCACCTACGTCACAAGCCTGTGAATTCTGAGACGTGCAGTTGACATTGTACTGCACAGCCCACATGCTCCTGAACGCATCTATATCAGAGAAAAATAATTGCGGGTTTATTCTAGCCATATCTACAATTATTAAACGCTTCTTTGTGACTTAAACTGGAACAGTAACGCCACAAACTTTTAGGGGCGGTATTTTCATTGCACTGCAGGCAAGTACGAAAGTAATTTGAATGTTACTGCCAGTGATAAAATGGCTTAATATGGCATCTTTTGAGTCACACTAATACAGTTTAAAACTGGGTATTTGTTACCACTTCAGCAAGCCTCCTTAGAGTTTCCTCAGAAGTTTGAAAGTGAAGAACGTTGCTATACTTGACACACAATCACCTCTCCACCGTTTCCAGGAAGGTGTCTTGTCATCTATTTCTTCCCTGTCATTGTGCTTCTTATGGCAGCTACTGCTACCAGTTCAAAAGTGAAACAGCTGCTGAAGCTGAAACAGTGAAATGTATGTAATTCCATAAATAAAACGAGAAAAACAGGGAACAAATAAAGAAGACCAATAAGGGCTCAAGCGATCAACTGAAAGGTTTAAAAATGACCCGTTGACCTGGAAACCATGTGTGTACTCCCCAGGAGTGAGACAGAAATATTCCGCACCGTACCCCCCCCCCCCCGCCCCTACCCCAACTGAGTGCGGTAAGGTTATGATCTTATGAGCAGCTGGTAGTCAATCTGGGTTTTAGGGCACGGTACGTGAGTGAAGTAGGAGATTGGCTTTGAAGGTCTGCAGAACGCACTCTTGGCTGGGACACAGGCAGTGGAGCGCAGCGGAGAGTGGAGTCTGTGACAAGTTCGATTTCCCACATTTACTCTGACGAAAGGCACGGTTTTCCTCTCCGTGAAATTCCCTGGAAAAGATGGGAGTGTACAATGAGCAAGGGTAATTACCTGTAATCTGTCTCAACTACTTCTGTCATCTGCGTCTCACAGCGTCACTGCTCTGTACGGTCTGTTTATTCTGGACATTTACAAAATAAGATTCACCAACAGATTCATGATGGTCCGTTTTTTTTTTTCCTTTTATTAATCACTTTAATCTTGACATGTTTTTGTTTCAATTGCAAGGGTATTTATGTTCCTTCTTATTTCCATCCACACTGTTCTTGATGGAGTGAAGAGATTGCTGTATAAATACTGCCCTAATCTGTGGCTGTTGACCAAACTGTCCTTCTTTTCTTGTTTACACTAACACAAAATATTATTATTGCATTTTCTAAATGTTTCCATTGAGATTTGATCTGTGTTTTTGTTTTGAGTATGAAAATTCATTATCTGTGACGAGCATTCTCTCTTATTTGTCTGCTCTGTTAACTCCTGTGTTGATCGCTTGGTCTTGTGTTTCATTTGTGAAATCTATCCTGCTCTGTTTGATTGTCTGGGTAAGACATGCTCAGCAGAGTGACTGACTCGTGATTTCTGTCTGAATTCTTCTTTCATGATCTTATGCGTATGTGTGAACGCTCATTCTGCCCCTTGTAAGATCCATGCCCTCCCGTGTGATGTCCTGTGCAAGATTAATCCAGTCCTGTGTTGTTTCCTTGTCACAGGGAGTCTGTGGGGGAGCAGGACACCTCTGTCATGCTTCCCATGGGGAAAACTGGAAATCAGGGTATCCATCGGCCCCACAATGCCCGCAGATCTGTTACCCGCAATGGGCATCCCAGCAAAGTGCCGTCAAAAGAGCAGCTGGATGTGGCCTATGTTGGTCAGTCCTCACCTTGTACAAGATATAGCATTATAATGTGTGTGTTTGTATGTGTGTGCATGTGTGTGTGTGTGTGTGTGTGTCTGTTTGTTTGTATGTGTGTGTCTGTTTGTATGTGTGTGTATGTGTGTGTGTCTGTTTGTATGTATGTGTGTGTGTGTCTGGTTGTATGTGTGTGTCGGTTTGTATGTGTGTGTATGTGTGTGTGTGTGTGTCTGTTTTGTTTGTATGTGTGTGTATGTGTTTGTGTGTGTCTGTTTGAATGTGTGTGTATGTGTGTGTGTGTCTGTTTGTATGTATGTGTGTGTGTGTGTGTCTGTTTGTATGTGTGTGTCGGTTTGTATGTGTGTGTATGTGTGTGTGTGTGTTTGTATGTGTGTGTATGTGTGTGTGTCTGTTTTGTTTGTATGTGTGTGTATGTGTTTGTGTGTGTCTGTTTGTATGTGTGCGTATGTGTGTGTGTGTGTTTGTATGTGTGTGTGCGTGTGTTTGTGTGAGTGTGTGTGTATCTGTGTGTGTATGTGTGTGCGTGTATTCAAATGTTTGTGTGTGTATGTGTCTGTGTGTGTGCGTGTGTTTGTGTCTGTTTGTGTGTGTGTGTGTTAGTGTGTGTGTGTGCATGCGTGCGTGTGTGTGTGTCTGTCTGTGTGTGTGAGTGTGTGTGTGTACACCTAAAATCAGAAATAAAGCTCAGAGATGGTTCTAATATGGGCCAAAACTGTTTCCTGTGCACTGCATTTCAGTTTAGTCCCAAAATTATTCACATCCCCAGCTCCGTCAAAACCAGGAGCAGACCGTGTTTTAGACATGCCGTCATGGCGCTTGTCTCCATGGTGTCGAGGGAGTTGATAGGCAGGCTTCCCTATGTTGCATGGGAGGGGAAGAACAGCTGGGAAAACAGCATATTACTGTTACTAAAAACTGTTCAAGCAGCAAATGAAATAGTAGCACGTCCATAAATTCAGATCATTAAAGACGCGAAAGGCTGATATTTTGGGTATGAAGGTAATAGCGTTTGTAAGAATTATTTCTTTGTGAGTGTGTGTGTGATCCTGTGTGTGGGTGTCTGTGTGTGCATGGCAACTGTGTGTGTGTGTTTGTGTGTACTTGTGTGTGTATGTGTGTGCGTGAGTGTGTGTGTGTGTATGTGTGAATTTGTCAGTGTGTGAGCGTGTGTGTGTGTGAGTATGTGTGTGTTTTGGTGTGCATGTGTGTGTGTGTGTGTATGTGTGTGTGTGAGCGTGTGTGTGCACCTGTGTGTGTGCGTATGTGTGTCTGTGGGTTTGTGTGCGTATGTGTGTGTGTCTGCGTTCCTGTGTGTGCGTATGTGTGTCTGTGTACCTGTGTGTGTGTGTGTGTGCACCTGCGTGTGTGCGTATGCGTGTCTGTGGGTTTGTGTGCGTATGTGTGCGTGTCTGCGTTCCTGTGTGTCCGTATGTGTGTGTGTGAGTGTGTGTGTGTACCTGTGTGTGCATATGTGTGTGTGTCTGTGTACCTGTGTGTGTGTGTGTGTGTGTGTGTACCGGTGTGTGTGCATATGTGTGTGTGTCTGTGTACCTGTGTGTGTGTGTGTGTGTGTGTGTACCGGTGTGTGTGCATATGTGTGTGTGTCTGTGTACCTGTGTGTGTGTGCGTGTGTACCGGTGTGTGTGCGTATGTGTGTGTGTGTGTGTGTGTGTGTGTACCGGTGTGTGTGCGTATGTGTGTGTGTGTGTGGTGTGTGTGTGTACCGGTGTGTGTGCATATGTGTGTGTGTCTCTGTACCTGTGTGTGTGTGCGTGTGTACCGGTGTGTGTGTGCGTATGTGTGTGTGTGTGTGGTGTGCACTCCTCATTTCGCCTGTCTCTCGCTCTGTCTGCCTGGCAGTGGGAGGCTGGAGCCTCGATGACCCATCGTGTCCAGTGGAGTGCCTCTGCGCCGATAGCAATGAGTGGAGGATGACAGCCCCGGCGGTTCGTCGCCGTGCCGATGCGGCTGTCTGCACCCTCGGCGGACTCATCTACGCGGTTGGCGGCCATGACGGTATCACCTGCATCAGCAGTGTGGAGAAGTAAGGAGTACACAAACAAACCGGTCCCCCCGGTTCTTTCAGCTGATATATCTTTCATGGGATTTCAAAATGGAAGCTAAACTTGAGTCCATCGAGGGTGTGGCATGCTGGCTCGACTCCAGCTTATATCTCAGTAACTTTACCCAAGCCTTTGTTTTCATAACTGTCGTAAATAGATAGGGATTATTCTCAATGGCCAGTTGCTTATTTAAATCTTGACTTCAAACAGTGCAAGGCCCGGAGAGCTTGAGGCCTTCATGACCTTTATAAGATTTATCAGCTTTGTGAGTTTCAGAGGAGCAAACGCTCTCAGAATTCTCAACAGATTTTTTTGACTTCATGTGCACTCTCTTCTTCTACCTCAAAATTGTCTTCTGCCTGCTATTGCAGGAAACAGACTCTCGAAAAATGAAGTGCACTTTTGTGTGACTGCGTGACGCATGGTAATTGTGGAAAAAAATGTCTTACTGACAGGCCAGCTCAACTGACCAGTAAGACCTTGTGTTATTTTTGGAGAGTGATGCATTACTATTGGGTCACAATGCCTGACTGCAGGTCATAGTGTGCACTCCGTCTTCCCACCCCTCTTAGCAACAACAAGGTTAGTATTAGCTTTGCACTTTGCACCATTATTTTAAGTGTCGATGCAAGTTTGAAAAGGTCAACTTTAAGTCCTTTGTGTTATTGTTCATTTCTTTTGGTTTAGGGGAATCAATATTGATTTCATTCTTATGTTATTTATTTCAAGTTTTAGTTTCAGGGGAGACTGTAAATACTTTTAGTATGTATGTACTAAAAGAATCAGACCACTTTGCTTTAGCCGAAACAGCAATAACAAAAGGACTCATAAGACATTGAGTATGTTTCACAGATTAAAATGAACACCAACCTTAATTTGAGGGATAAAGCATGCTATTTTTTGTATAGATCAGCCTACTTCCATCAGCTACTTAGATAACAGTATACATGCTGGTAAAGCTTGTCTGTCAAAATCTGTAAACATGCGTTATTACCTGCAGTTTTTGTAAGAATGATATGATGAACAGAATGAATAGATGAGCCAAGGTGCAGTATCTTATTGGGGAGAAGCGGTCTGGTCTTATTCCTGACAGTAATAAAGCCTCCACTCTCATATAAAAATAGTTAAAAGAAGCCAAGAAGCATTTGATTAAAAAATGCATTCAATGCTTTCAATCTGAACAAGGTACATGTTGTAACTTGGGAGTCCGTGAAGCCGAGGTTAGCTCAGGAGTGTAGACCAAGGGATCTGAGGACTCTTGAAAGATTCCGCACTCATCTCATGAAACACTATACAGCTGACTACCTTTGTGGAGGGAGGGTGCACAAATGCTCAATGCAGGGGTGTCAACAGCATTGACACCAATCTTTCTGAGAAATAAAAATAGCATAATGTAAAAGAATACACTGAGTTTTAAGTGAAATGTTTGCATTTGCTGAAAGCCTCGAAAGACAGGAAATTAAATTGATCAGGTAACAGCAGCCTGCTTTGTGGGATTTAAAGTTAAGTTTTTAATGCAATTTTTTAAGGGTATCCATAACACTGAAATGGTAACGTAGCAATACCAAAATCAGCAGCTGGCGAGCCTGTTGCCATTGTAGTAGACCTGCGAAATGACATTTTTTGAAACAGGTGAGATATTGAGGTGTGCATTTTGAATGAAGTGCCAACCAACAGGATCTCCAACATATAGCGCTCACAATAATATGCTGAAATTTTCTGAGCATACAATATAGCCGCAGGGGCGGCCTGTAGCATAGCGGTTAAGATGACTGACTGGGACACGCAAGGTCGGTGGTTCTAATCCCGGTGTAGCCACAATAATATCCTCAGAGCCGTCGGGCCCTTGAGCAAGGCCCTGAACCCTGCATTGCTCCAGGGGAGGATTGTCTCCTGCTTAGTCTAATCAACTGTACGCCACTCTGAGTGAGAGCGTCTGCCAAATGCCAATAATGTAATTACCTATGGAGTACCACTTTAAGTTAGGGCTATGTAATGTCTTGGAGTGGGTCAGGCTGGAGAGCCAAAGTGCTGTCTGAATATATGTCAGCATCATTATGACGGTGTTGTTTGACTGCCGTGGGAAGATCGTTCCTCTACTGGCGGGTCAGAACTGATGCCAGACGTGACCGGGAAGCACAGGAGCATGGGGGACCGGGGCGGACACGCTGAGATTACAGATCGGAGGGGTCGTGATTGCTGTAGACCAGTAAGTAGGGTACGTGTTGCATAGACCTGATGGCAGTGGCTGGGAGAGCCAGCAAAGTACAGTGGTGCAGATGGGAGACCAGAGCGAATGTGGGTTGAGTAATAATTTGTTATTTAGCTGAAGCTTTTGTCAGAGGCAATTTGATGAGAGTAAACAAGGGACAATCCCCCTTGCTCATCAGCTGCGTGGGTCTTATCGTGGATACACCAGGTCTTGAACCACCAACCTTCCAGGTCCCAGTCATGTCCTTTAGCCACTAGACCACAGGCTGCCCGCGTAGGGGGTTGAATCGTGATGGAGGGGCAGATTCTTTTGATGTTCCATAGAGAGCAGCTTCGTGCCACACACCACCACAGCTTTCTCAGACTGAGTCCAACATTTATCTGAGGTTCTGGTGCTAGAAGAGCCATTTGTTCAGAGCTGGTTTTACCTCCTAGGGCTCCATCCTCCCGAAGGGGCCCCCCGGTCTCCAATCCCCCCCCCTGCCACTGTAGGATATAACTGAAATAGGGGCCGCCAAAGAAAATTTTGCCTATAGGGCCTCCAATAGTTCAGATCTGCCCCTGAGGGTGTTGCACAGAGAGAGTTTGAAAAAAATCTAAAGGTAAGAAATAAATTGACAGTGCCAGGACTACTGCTGCAGGATTGGTAACGGCTATGTGCTTGAAGGTAATAAGCTGCTCTGAGAAAAAATGTAGTAGAGCTGTGGCTGACATGCAAACGCACGCACACACATACACACACACGTGCACGCACATGCACACACACATAAACACACACATACACACACACGTGCACGCACACACACATACACACACATACACACACACGTGCACACACACACATACACACACACGTGCACGCACACATAAACACACACATATACACACACGTGCACACACACATAAACACACACATACACACACACGTGCACACACACACATACACACACACGTGCACGCACACATAAACACACACATATACACACACGTGCACGCACACATAAACACACACATATACACACACGTGCACACACACATAAACACACACATACACACACACGTGCGCACACACATAAACACACACATACACACACACAAGCACACACACTCACCCACAAGCTCACATACACACAAATACATACACGCACACTCATACACTCAGACACAAACACACACAAGCACACGCACACTCACACACACACACATACGTACACACACACTCACCCACAAGCACATATACATACACACACACTTACAAACACAAACACACAAACACACAAGCACACACACACATACACACATGCACACACACACATACACACACACGCACACATACACACAAGCGCTCGGTAATGTGGGTGAGTGAGCTCTGAGTAACATCGCGAGATGGATGAAATTGAAGATGTGAAATGAGGTGGATCCACAATCGGTTGCAGAATAGCATTTGGCAAACTTCACCTTCTCAGCCATTTATCCACGCTCTAGCAATATTTGTCCAATTATGATTACAGAATGCCATTTCTGCAGTCCAGTAAACAGATTCAGGAAAGTCGTGTCAACAAAACATGTATTCTGCATATTTAGGGCTTGGCAGCCTTTCAGCAATTTTTTGCCTATCAAAAAACTTACAAAAGTGGCTGCTACAGGGTTTTTAAGTCATTAGTTTTCACATAAATCACACTTAATAAACATTTTATATTATTTTTCTAATGAACAAAATACTATGTCTAGCAGTCAAATATCAAGTTTGAATTGTGAATTATAATTATTTAATCTTAAGGGCGTAAGTGAACAGCCCTTCAACAGCATATTTTCAAAAGAATTAGGAAAAAGGACTGAGGCTGAGGCTATGTTCTGTTGTGAAAATGAAAAAATACATAAATAATTGTGTCAACAAACCTGTAAAAAGGAGAGTGGTCTGAATTACTGTTCACTTCAAAGAAAAGATGTGCCTGAAAGAATAATAAATATCATTCACATTATCTCTTTTTAGGGCCTTTCTTTGAGCAATGTTGTTATTGTTGTTTTGACTGTTGTTGTTACTGTTGCTTTTTAGCACTCATTGTACCCAGACACTTGTCAGAACTAGCAGAAAAAATTATTTGTAAATTTCAGTTTCTTGTTAGTTCTATATTATTCATAGAAGCAACTACTTTCAATCCTACCTTATCTGAACACAAATGTTCTCGCAGTGGAAAAACACAAGTGCAACTTATATATGATGACACAACCGCAATTTTGTTTTATATTTTATGCTAAATTAAATGCTTGAGCCGCTGCCAGGCTTTTAAAGATAATACATTATTTTTAGCAACCTGCCAGCAGTTGTGATGTGTTCCCTTCAAATAACATTTAAATATCGGTGGCAGACGTCCCAATGGTGTGACATCAAAAGGCAGCTCTGGCCACTGGAGTTGATACAGTAGTTGTCCAGAATGAAATCTCCTTAATAGGCGATGACATCACCCAGGGCCGTCAGTACTGAGAGCCAAAATGGCGGCTTGTAAGGTGCTTGCAGGGCTGAGATAGAGGATGCAAGGTGACAGGGCGCCAGGATGATGTCATACGAGGGATCAAAGATGGCAGTGCCAGATTTAGAGTGAGGAGACGGGGACCCTCCTTACCCCTCCATAGGTCAGAGACAGTCACACTCAATCAGTAATCTGAGTTGGGCCCAGGAAAGTGCTGACAGGGTACACAACTGGTTGGTCTCACCCAGGGTGTTCAAAATGTCCACAGTTGGGCTCTCGCACATTTTTAGAATCCCCCCCATCTCTTAAATAAGGCGCTGCTCTCAGTAGGCACTCTTTTATCTATCGAGATGAGGACAGAACAGGTGAGAGAGTTTGTTCCAAAATGACTCAGATATTCTCACGCCGTGAGTGTGTGTGCGCTTTCATCCAAAGTGTGTGCGCTTTTACCCAAAGTGCTTCACAATTGATGCCTCTCATTCACCCCTTCACAGACACGCACTCACGGCAATAGACTGCCATGCAAGGTACCAATCAGCTTGTCGGGAACAATTGGGGGGTTAGGTGCCTTGCTCAGGGACACTTCAACACAGGGCAGGACTGTACCAGCAACCCTCCAACGGCCAGACGACTGCTCTTACCTCCTGAGCTACCATCTAGATCAGGGGTCTCCAATCTTATCCAGAAAGGGCCGGTGTGTGTGCAGGTTGTTGTTTTAGCACAGGACTAAGACAGCTGATTCTACTCATCAAGGTCTTGATTAAAGACCACGATTAGTTCATTAGTATAATCAGGTGTGTTACTGCTGGGTTAAAACAAAAACCTGCACCCACGCCGGCCCTTTTAGGATAAGATTGGAGACCCCTGATCTAGATGTTCACGATGACACATACAGCAGCTAGGTGCATATAACAGCGCGACGGGGCAGATTTGCTTCTTGACCTTTGACCCCATTTAAATCAATGCTCCCCCCCCTTCTACCGGAGCTGGTCGGTGCCTTGCATGGCAGCCACTCGCCGTTCTGGTGTGAGTGTGTGTGTGAGTGTGTGAATGAGAAGCATCAATTGTACAGCGCTTTGGACAAAGGCGCTGGATAAATGGTAACCATTTAGCATTTACCATTTACCAGGTATGATCCAGAGACGAACATGTGGAGCGCGGATGTAGCTCCGCTGAGCCGCCCGCGCAGTCAGGTCTGCCTGGTGGAGATGGAGCGGTGCTTATACGCTCTTGGGGGACACGACGGCACCACCTGCACCAACATTGTGGAGAGGTACCAAAAAAAAAAAAAACCCCATGAATGCATGTCTGAAGAGGTCACGTCAAAAATGTCACACAGCAAAAGCGATACGCAGTCAGTCATGACACAAAGTCATGGACGGGACAAAACAGGAAAACCAACCAGTGTCCATTGAGAATTCTTGTGCTGTGACCCAGCCTGCCAAATACAGAGTGCCCTTTTTTGGCCATGTAGAGTGAGTCATTTTCCTGTTGTGCAATATTTAAAGCTGTATAGCTATCACTTTATTTATTGTTGATTTTCATCTGCTTCTGTTGGGTAGAGAGCGTTGGCTTTCAGTTTACAAGAGCCGAGGTGTTTGTGTTCTTTGTGCTGTGGTTTGAATTTGTACGTAGATTGCCTTTC